>NC_052624.1:17728813-18028813 GCF_016161935.1 Mauremys reevesii
CTTGGGTGACCCTGGGCACCTTACTTTGGCTCTGTGCCTCAGTTCCCTATCTGTAAAGTGGGGATAATAGCACTTCTCTCCCTCGCAGTGAGGCTAAAGACATTAAAGATTGTGCAGAACTCAGATACTACACCGATGGGGCCATGTAAGTGCCTTCCATAGACAGGTTGGTCCCTGGTCATTGAGGGGTTTCTAGATCATGGCTGAGGCTACATTTTAGTCACAGGTATTTTTAGTAAAAGTCCTGGACAGGTCAAGGGCAGTAAACAAAAATTCACAGCCCATGGCCTGTCCTTGACTTTTATACTATAAATATCCTTGACTAAATGTTGGGGGGAGGTCGCTGCTGGTGGGAGGGAGTGGCCTGGGGGGTTGCTGCTGGGAGGGTGCTGGGGGGCGAGACCAGCGTCACCAGCTGCTCCGAGCAGCAACTGCTCCAGCCATCCTGGTACCGTGCCGGGGGTTGCTGAGCAGCAGCTGCTCCAGCCGCACCAGCCACTGCTCGGGTGGTCCCCAGGCCAGCTGCCTGGGGCCGCTCAAGCAGCAGCCAGTGTGGCTGTCCCCAGGGCTACCTGAACAGCTGGCCCTGAGGTAAGCCACACCGGTCGCTGCAGAAGTCACAGAGATCGTGGAAAGTCATGGAATCCGTGACTTCCGCCACCTCCATGATAGACACGGAGTCCTAGTTATGACTAACGCTTAAACTCCACCCAGAGACCAACAGGTGGCCAGTGCAGATCCCAGAGCGCTAGAGTCAGGTGAAATGCAAACTGCACCAGCTTTTGTCTCTGCATGGCTTTAAGGTGTGGTCTCATGAAGAGCACATTGCAACAGGCTAATCTTGAAGTGATGACGGCAAGGATAACAATAGCTAGTGCCACGTCCGAAAGCCTAAAGGAGGTCTTTGTGGCAGAACCTGCGCCCTTGTGGCCCCTAATGGCTCCGCACAACTGGAAAGGACGTCCTGCATGGATTAGCTTGCAGGATTGGGGCCTATATTTCCCAGCTGTAGGAAATCAGGCTTCTGACCAGCTAGCCACTGTGAGAGTCTAATGATCGTTTTACATTTGATACATAAAAACAGCGCAAAAGCACATCTGTGAATCAGTTAACAATGGAAGGCAAATGCTTCAGGAAAATGCACTTTAAACATATTACCATTAGCAGTGGTTTTGAAGTGTTTAAAACCTGTCACTTTCTGAATCTGGTCTGCTCCGAAAGATTCTGAAATAACAAAGGGATGAGATACAGATTGCTAGGTGTCCCCATTAGAAGAAACACATGTTGGAGATCATATGAGAAAACCCCCAGAATAGCTAATAGCCCAGCGGCTAGGGTGTTCATTTGGCACATAGGAGCCGCAAATTCAACCTCCCTGTCCCAAGAAACTCAACCTAAAAGTGACACGCATAGGGTTGCGGGAAAGGCTGTAACATATAGATGGTTGTGTTAACCATTTCCTATTAGGATTCCTCAACCTTGTCATCATTAGCCAGCAATTGTGGCATATTTGGTATAAAAAAATGTGGTATTGGATGAGGAAGTGTCTGAGTGCAGAATTAATAATCTTTAGTATGAAAGATTTCAAAAAGCCAGAATTTAAAATCCCCACATAACAGTACCAGCCTGTTGGGCACAGTGTCACAGTTCAAAAGCACTGGTCTATCCAGGGGTGGCTCTAGGTATTTTGCCGCCCCAAGCACGGCAGGCAGGCTGCCTTCGGCGGCTTGCCTGCGGGAGGTCCCCGGTCCCTCAGATTCAGCGGCACGGCTGTGGGAGGTCCGCCGAAGCTGCAGGACCAGCAGACCCTCTGCAGGCAAGCCGCGGAAGGCAACCTGCCTGCCACCCTCGCGGCGACCGGCAGAGTGCCCCCCGTGGCTTACCGCCCCTGGGTCTATCAACTTGAATAAAATGTGCATTGGTCACTTCAGCTCCAATTTTAGCACTAGTGACATGTCTCCTGCAGCTCTATCCAGACAGAAAAGACATGTGAACAAAATACTAACTGATCAGGTATGCTGAACAAACCCAAACTGAGTTTGTTAGGTATTTAAACTCCCAGATACATTGATGGGAAATTCTTGGGAAATAAAATAGCAGGAGAAGTTGAGATTATAATTGCTTCTACCTGACTATAGGACCTGATCTGTAAGCAAGCACTCTCCAGTGTGGCTTAAGGAGGCAGTGTTGTATAGTGAGTAGGGTGCTGGACTGGGTTCCAGGAGACCTGAACTCTATTACTGGTGCCACTTGAGCAAGTCATTTCACTTCTGTGCTTCTGTTTGGTTGCCTGCCTTGTCTGTTCAGGTTACTATCGCACAATTGATAGCACATGCATGGAAATCAATAGGAGTCCATGCAGGCTCAGAAGTCTGTCTACATGGTATCAGTTGCACGACTGGAGCCTCAGACTTCAAATTCTTTGGAGCAGCTGCTCTTTCTTACTATGTGTTTATACAGTGCCTAGCACAAGGGGACCCTGATCTCAGCTGTGGCCTCAATTCACTATTGTAACAAAATGTATAAACTCAACGAGGTATGTCCCCCAAGTGCTGGCAGGATTGGGCCAATGAATTGTATGTGCAGAGGTCATGGTTCTATCTGACAATATGTCTGCAATATGGTGTGTTACCATACTGGGAATTAGCCAATAACTTTTTCCCTGGTTCATCCAGAAGATCATCATTTGCCAATTTATCCTTTAATAGAAATTAATACATGGACAGAGAGAGAGTGGTTCTTCCTGGGGTGTTAAAGGATTCAATAATCTAAACTAGCCAGAGAAACTCTCACCACCCTGAAAAGATAAGTGTGACATGGATCTTTATTCACAAGGTGTATTTACTCAGAAAGGATTTAGAAAAATGACAGAAATGTATTAAAGTTATATATTTTTTCCAGTTTATGAGAAGACATGTCACTCAACCTGGCCTGCACAACCTTTGAAAAGGCACATCATTGCAGAAACAAAGGTATTAAGAAAAATAAAGGCCTTGAAAAATATGTATATTGGCTCTAGGGATGACAGGATACTGAACAATATTGTAGTGTCAAGGGTATCCACATAAAGAAGGAGTGACAACATTGTCTTGTAAATTAACAGTTCTTGAATGCACCCTTACACAGCAGCACCTGTCTCCCCCAGAGTGGGGTGCAGGCAGCACCATGCCAAAGAACATTTTCTTTTCCCCTTTCCCTTTATTATAGTTGTTGTTTGAAATTTATATTGTGCTAGCACTTAAAGGCTAGTACTGTGCTAGGTGCTGTACAACCCTACCATAACTGACAGCCCCTGCCCCAAAGAGTGCACAGTCTAAACAAACAAGACAGACCAAAGGTGCGAGAAAAGCAATAGCATTATCCTCATTTTTAAGTTAGGAAAATTGCGCCACACACTTCACGAGTCACACAGCAGAGGAGCCCAAAATAGGTCGGAGAGGTCGAAACGAATTGGGTACAGAATCGATCTATTTGGGGACTGGGGTGGACTTGATTGATTTGGGGGAATGAAGATGTTCCAATGAAAATCAGATATTCATGGATTTGGAGGGTAGGGCAACAGTTATTTTTCATTCAGGCTACTAAGCTGAGCCCTATTTCCCATTCCCCCAGTCTCTCTCTCACCACATCCGCCTGCAGTCCAGTCAATGGAAACCCATTACACTAAATTTCCTTTAAAATACAAATTCCACTCTATTCTTACTGAAAGATCAGGAAAATCTCTATTGTGCATCTGAACCAAATACTGTACAGAAATCAATTAACATTGCTGCAAATTATATAGAGTCTAAAGAATCAGAAGTCACATTTTTACTTTTGGAGGGGAGCTCACTTCATACAAAAGTCAGCCACCAGTGATGTGGGTTCTGTCTTAGTCCTTTTTGGAGCTGTTGCCCGGCTGGTTTGCTATGGGAAGAAAAGGGGAAGCTGGGGATATAGGGCATGATTTTGGGAGTTACTGATTTCCTCTTATAATGTGCTGAGCTTTCTCGCCTCCCAGTGGCTGTAGTGGGAGCCAAAGGTACTGAACATCTTGAAGGATCAGGCCTTTTATGAGAACCATAGTACATCACACATAACTTGGAACAGTGAGTGGGGTCAGGCCAGTCAGATGGCAGCAAACGACTGACAATGATAGCGATTCCAGACAGGTGCCTGAGAACTTTTTCTATGAAAATAATCAACTGGGATGAAACCCCTGATGACTCTGTTACTGTTACACAGACTCTGGAGTTCTGAGTAACACAATCGGATGGAATCCCAGGGGAGAGGGAATGCTACATGGGAAATGAACTCTAGTCGGCTGCATTTCCTTTAATAATTCCCCCCAAGTCTATTATGTGTGTACCACATCGAATAATTATATGTTGAATTCCCCTCTCTATTATGATCTATTTGTTACCTAAGGCTGCGTTCGATTTGAAAAAGAATCTAGTTAATAGTTTATTCTTTTAATACTGTTGGGCCCTGCTTCTTCACCGCCTTGTGCTTTGTGCAGTGACTTGGGTCTGGGCAAAGTGAAGAGAAAGCAATCTCTGAACCGACATGTAAATGTCTGAGCAAGGTGTAAGGCAATGAGTACGAGGCCATTGTTTCTTGTAGTGTTTAGGCGCCATTGAATTTACTGATTTATGTGGGTGCTCGGTTTTCAAAAATTGTCCCTGCAAGCAGTTTTTATGCTGACCTTTCATTTTGCATTCGAGTAAGGTAGAAAAATTTATCTATAACTTTGAATTTAACAAGAATGAAGAATTTTATGTCTGTTTATTTGTAGTGATAGAACATCTTTCTCTCTCTAAATATAGCCCCACTTTTTCAAAGGGGTGAGCACCCTCAACTTGGGAGTGAGTGGATGATGAGGGTGCTAAGCAGGATTGGTCCCTATATGAACATAGTGTGGCCTCTTCTTCCAACAGCAGAATGCCACTACTAACATCAATTGTACCCCTCTGACAAGTGGTAGCAGAATTCTGGGTCCTTGCAAGATGACTTTCCAGTGGAGGAGAAATTGGTGATGTGGAATCTGGGTGTATTCTAAGGGTAGGTCTATACTCACCGTCCAGGTCGACGCGGTGAGTTCGACTTCTCAGAGTTCGAACTATCGCGTCTAATCAAGACGCGATAGTTCGAACTCCCCGCGCGTTCCGGTCGACTCCAGAACTCCACCACTGCGAACGGCGGTGGCGGAGTCGACCTTGGAGCCGCGGAGTTCGACCCTGCCGCGTCTGGACGGGTAAGTCAGTTGAACTAGGGTACTTCGAGTTCAGCTACGCTATTCGCGTAGCTGAACTTGCGTACCCTAGTTCGACCCCCCCCCTTAGTGTAGACCAGGCCTTAGTGTAATTTGGTTTATTTACACTAGTACTGAAACAGCATGAAGGGCAGTTCTCTCTTCCAGAAATCGCAGCCCACACACCAATGCCTGGTTTCCAGAAAGATACTCTGCTTCCAAAATTTTCTTCAAATATAGAGAATATAACTCTCTGTTATCTGGTACAGCTTCTCTCAGAGAAGTACTACACATGGCTAACAACAAAGCATTTCTTCAAAGGCTAAAAACCTGCTCTCCTGGTAGGACAAAGAAGTTACTTCCCCTGTAGCCATAGGGTCATGTAGTTCGCTCCATTCTGTGGTCACCTCCTTCTCCCTAAAGCTAAGTTCTCTGATTACTTTCTCCATACTGTAAGGGGACAGTGGAGACTTTCCATTGGCTTCTCAGGCAGAACACTTTGAGCCAAAGCATCCTGGCGTAAGCAGGTGAAGCCCCTACTAAATTCAATGGGCATTGGACTTGTTTACACCAGGGCTGGAGGTGGATCTTTGTTTCTCCTAGGCTGGCCATTAGTCCAAAAGTCATGCTCATCTTTGGAACAATTTGTTGTTGTTTTTTTTAAATCAGTTTGCAAAGCTGTGGTAAGCAGAGTATTTATTCTGCTGTGGAAGGTCCAAATTTCTCCAGAATTTGAATAGCATCTTTCAGCCTTTGGCAATTATCAGATGATTGTGTCCTAGCTGCAGTGATCTCTGGTGGCACTTTTAATAAAATGCAAACATTGTTTTAAAGGAGACATAAAGGGCCAAAATGCATCCTCCACTGAAGAGTCCTTTGGGAGAGGGGAATGAGGCCAGAAAGATCGGTCTGCTATCGGGGAGGGCTAGAGAGTCTTTGAAAGAGGCTGGAAGAGTGGCCTCCCAAACCAACGGATCACTGAGGTTCTCAGGGTGGGGCACCTCCAGTCCACACCCACTTTGCTGCTCCTCAGTGTTCCCATTGGTCAGGTGGCCAGGTGCCCATCTCCCCTCTTTGTGAGTGAGCTCCAGGCACAGAGCAGGGGTTAATTTTTCTTCTGGAGGGAATGAGGGAATGCCCCTGGTCCCACTCTCTAAAACCCGATGGGGCCTAATCTCCACAGAGAGGGTTCTGAGAGTCTGGGAGAAGGAGGAAGATGCTCCTCCTCCTCCTCCAAATCCGAGTCCTCTCTGCTTGAAGAAGTGGAGGGGAGGATCTGATCCAGGGCTGATCATTCCAGCCATGTACAGAGTGCATTACATATTTCAGGAGTGTACACAGAAAAACTCAACATTTCCATCCTTGAAAACTGGACCTAGGAAACAGAGTCATTGAAGTGGTGGGTGGCAAATTCTGTACTGACTTACAATCCACTGAATGCCATTGCCTTGTTACCAAAGCATGTGGAACTGCACGGGGTGCAAGCACCGCATTTCACCTTGGAAACATAAATGGATGCTTTGACTCTGGTTTTAATTTGTGTTTGCAGATGCACTGAAGCATTCAGTTGGATGGGTGAATTTTGTAAAGTTGAGTTCCTTTTCCAGAACGGCTTTGCATAGCAGTGTAATACCACGTTTGTGATAACATGAAAGCAAACACCACATTAAGAGGTCACAATAATAACTTCTTTGTACTATGAATGACAGCATTCACCATTTCATGCCAGATTACATCCGACCTAATGTGCATGCTGAATACCAACACCCCCTTAATTAAGCTGTTCTAGACTAGCCATAAATCTCCTCTCTATGTTGTGGTGTTTTTCAGCACTGCACCCCATGGACTGCAGTCATTCTGCAGGTGTGCTGCAATAAGCCGTGAAATGCAGCTGCCACAAAAATGTCTAGGAGTATGGGGCCCAAATTACTCCCACTGCATTATGTTGGTTTGACCAAAAGGACACATTGTTTGACAAAAATACACAACAATATTGAAAGACAGCCTTTGTAAGAGCTGTGCAGGCTAAGCAGAAGGTAGGACAAGACTTCAGTTAAGAGCCTAACAGTTAGATTCCCCATTTCTGTTTTATACCTTCACTAAATGCCACGAGACTTGACAGTTGTGTGCGGTCACTGATTATAGCTGTAAATGGTATTATTGCAATAAGAGTGGTATGTGAAAGCCACAAGTGATAGTTTGTTTAGTGCTTTCCTTGTGGCTTTGGCTCATCGCATTTCTGACTTGGCAGTTGTGCAAACGGGCACACACAGCGAGTCTTTTCAAACTGAGGACAGACGTCATGGACTTAATTCTCAATTAATTGAATCTTCTCTGCAACATACGCACGTGCTTTGCTAGTCAGAGGACAAGAATGCAAGGTAGGCAGTTCCTTTGGTCTTAGTTCTTTGTACAGTAGCAGCAGACTGTCGGTGTCATGCTTTTGGGGGAATCAGGAGCAAGGATGGCTTGCTGATGCTTGCTAGAGGTGTCCCCAAGCGCTGTGTAAGTTTGTTTGACGGCGGCATAATGCAAAGACAGACAAAGCCAGGTAGGATATCGTGAGAGACTCGGAAAGGTCGGATTGGAATCAGGATTCTGGATAGCTGGAAATGTAGCGTGACTCCAGGGAGTGGAGTGAAGGAATTACTGAGGACATAGGAGAAAAATCTGGTGAGGAGTTTGAGGTGACAGAAGTTGCTGTTGAGTGCACAGAGGCGCGAGGGACATAGGACATAATAGTGTCTGAGGGCGGTAAGGTACTAGGATGCAATAAGGGCTTCTGAATGAATCCCAGATGATGAGAGGTGAAGAGAGACTGGAACCAGTAGACGGTGAAGAGAAATGAAGTGGCCAGTAGACAGCATGGTGTGATTTGAATAGGAGCGTTATACCCAAATCTGGGATGCATTTCACTGCTACTGCAGAACCTCACAAAGTCTCACATCTCTAGTGTGCAACACAGTCATTCTAGTGTGGTCTAGTGATGGGGCTCTGGTCTGGGTGTCAGGAGACATGGGATCTGTTGGCAGCCCTGCTACTGATCTCCTGTGTGATTTTGGGCAGGCCACTTCTCTCTGATTCTGGTTCCCCTCCACCCTTTGTCTGGCTTGTCTGCCTAGGGTGAGACTGTAACTTACCCGCTTACTCTTCTGTACCGACTACCCATGTTGCAGGTAGAAGTACAGTGAGGAGATCAGCCTCCAGGCATATGTGAGTGGGGAACGGCAGAGCCTCAATTCCCCAATACCCTGACCAGCCTCCCAGGGGCAGTGAAGGAGGAGAAACAATCTACATCAGCTAAAGGGTGGTCATAGATTACTTCACCCTCTACCCTTCCCAGAGCTCCTGGGGAACCAGGAAGCAGATTATGACTCTCAGATGTGTCACAGGGTGGGATAGCCCTTTAAAAGAACTAGGTTTAGCCTCACCTGTGACTCACTAGCTGCCTCCCAGGTGATGGATTTGATGCCAGGGATTAGGTGATATCCCTGCTGGCCCTCAGATAAAAGGCCAACAAGCAGCTCAGCTAGGGCATGTCTACGCTGCGATTAGACATCCACAACTGGCCTGTGCCAGTTAATTCAGGCTTGCGGGGCTTGGGCTAAGGGGCTGTTTAATTGTGGTTTAGATGTTGGGCTCCAGCCTGAGCACAAATGTCTATACTGCAATTAAACAGCCCCTTAGCCTGAGCCCTGTGAGTCTGAGTCACTTGTATGGAATAGCCACAGGTTGTTACGTGCAGTGTAGCCATATCCCTGGGTCATGGGAAAACAGGGCCAGGGTTTATCTGTTTAATATTGGACTGCTTTGGTTTTGAGGAATAAACCCATCCCTGAAAAAAGGGACTGAATTTCTGCTCCTTTTGGCAGCTTTATTTGATACACTAGCTGGTGAGTTGAGCACCGCAAAACACAATCTAGTTCTTGGTCTACTCCATCTCAGACTGTAAACTCTTTGGGACAGGTATGCCATCTCACTATGACTTGGTAGCACAATAGGGACCTGAAGATAACCAGCCCCCCATTGCTTAGCAACAGGTTAATGGTAGACTGCTATCGAGGGGTCTTGATACTACCATATATACTATTCTAGTTTATACTTAAATCAACTAAGCAGGCTGTGTTGCAGTGTCCTAGTTCCCTGTGTGGGTGTTCGGTTTGTCTGTTCACTTGCTAACTCACAAATGAGCCCTCTAGCCATTTGTGATAACTAGAGAAATTCTGTATGAGTAGAATGGAGGATGAATGATAAAATACATCAGGCGAGATCATTGCCTTCTTGAAGTCAATGGCAAAATTCCCATTGACTTCAGTGGAGCAAGGATTTGGTCCTTAATGTTGAAGAAAAAAAAAAGATGCAGCTGTTCTAAAGCTCCTAAGTGAGGACAACCCACTATATAGGTTTAGGGGACTACAAGTTGTCATCAAAGAAAAAAAAATTGCAAAATGCTCCTTCTGCCGGATGTATTGCTTACACGGAATAGTTTTGACTACTTGATTAAAAACTATTTTATCTGATCAGTAATGCAACAGTAAGGAAGCCAGTTCTGTTCTTAATCTTCAATTGATTATAGCCACAGGAATTAATATTGCCAAAGTTTGGGAGAAAAAAGCATTTTAGGACATTTTTTTTAGGAAGAAACTAATTTACATTTATGAAAATGCTCTCTTTGCCCATTCCTGTTTGCGTTAAAACAAATGCATAATGCAACATGAAATGAGGTCTGTCTACTGTGTAAATTCTGATTGCAATTGAAATAAATTCCATGTAATAGACTGTATGCTGTTCTGAAAAGTTAAATATGAGCTTGAAAATGTGAAAATAAATTGGGTCTTTTCATTCTTTCACTAGCAAACTTTAACAAATAAAATGTAATATCCCTGAAGGACAAATGATTCAGAGCACTGAAAGCAAAAAGCCTCTATGGATTAGGGTCATGCACTCAATCATTTCTTCCAAACTTAAACATAGGTATGAGAAACACTCTTAGGTCTTTATATATCAAATCCTGGGTCTTGACTCCATACTTTTGTCACAATTTGTTTTTGGGATATAAATCACTAAACAGAATTCTCCATAAAGCCTCATTATAGAAAGGACTTCTGCTAGTACCATTGATTGATTTGCTGATTTACTGCTTGCTCATCATTGATCTGATCAGGTCATCCTTTCAGCTTGCTAAATATATTCCACATGCATCAAGTAAAATTTTGAATGTTTTCAAAGCAAATCAGTTGAAAGTCAGACACACATTCATTTTCCAGTACCCAAACCTAGCTCTGGCCTAACCCGTCAGTGAATCATAGTACTCCTCCAAAACTAGGGTCCCGATACAGGAATTACTTAAGAACATGCTTAACTTTAAGAATGGGCTTGTGTCCCATTGAAGTCAGTGGGAATTAAGAATATGCGTAGTGCTTTCCTAAATCTGTATTTAGGTGCCTAAGAATGGAATGTCTAAAAGTGCCTAAGTGACTTCGGCGCATAAATCCCCAACATCCCACCCTGAGGTGCCTAAATATGGATGTAAGAGTCTAGCTTTAGGCTCCTAGTTTTCAAACATTTGGACCGATGTGCTCACTGTTAGATTTAATCTAGAAACAATTTCCTTTACAAAAATAAGTTTTGTGCTTTAGGAAATATACAGACATCTTTACTGCTGGGCTTCTTGCGGGGCAACTCCATCCCCAGAACTCAGAGACAGGCTGACATGCCAGTCGCATGCATATGATATCCAGCTCTGCATCCAATGTACAGTGAACAGCTTTCTCGGTGTGGGCTGGACATGAGCGCCTGGGTAAACAGCAGTTGACTAAAGATCAGCCCAGGCAAAACACATGGAATGATAGACACCGACTCTGTGGGTGCTCCAGCCCTGGAGCACCCATGGAAAAAAATTGTGTTCTGTAATTTATGGACATCCCCTCTCATAAGACAGGCCCTCCAGCTCCCTGATCATCCTACTAGCCTATCTCTGGACCTGTTCCAGTTTACATTTGTTTTCTGGTCACCCATGTTCAAGAAACTATGCACAGTATTCCAGATGAGGTCATAGCAATGCCTAGTACAATGGTATTAATACTTCTCTATCTCCACTGGTCATACCTCACCTGATACATACTAGGAAACACTTCAGCATTTTCTGTCAACATATTTTAACCAACACAGAAAAGCAAAACTATTAGGACTGCTAAAGTTTGAGTTGAATTATGTAACTATTATGTACTTACCAATGTCTTGATTCTTTTAGCACATCTCTAGCATCATGAAAAAGCTCCATATTGTAAAGGTTGAATAGTGGCCTCATGGTTAAGGCACAGGACTGGGACTCAGGTGATCTGGGTTGAATTCTCAGCTCTGCTACAGACTTTATGCATCACTTCATCTCTCTGCACCTGCAACTGTCAAATGGGGATAATAATTCTTCCTTTCTCCTTCTCTTTGTCTGATTTGTCCATTTAAATTGTAACCTTCTCCTTTCAGGGACCATCCCTGACTCTATGTTTGCATATCAAACAGTGGTCAAACAACAGAAATAACTGCAGCATTAGTATAAACCAGAGGTGGGCAAACTACGGGCCGTGGGCCACATCTGGCCCACAGGGCCTTCCTGCCTGGCCCCTGAGCTCCCGGCCAGCCCCAGCCCATCCCCTGCTGTCCCCCTCCTCCGCAGCCTCAGCTCACCGTGCCGGTGGTGTGTCTGGCTCCGGCCGGGCGGCATGGCTCAGGGGCAGATTTACAAGTGAATACAGGGTGCCCTGGCACGGGGCCCCCCAACAACAGGGGGCCCCAGGGACGGGCACTCAGACAGCTCAGCACTGGCGCAGCCCCCACGGCGCACCCCCCTCTACTCTAGATATCCAATTTAACATGATTATAGTGTATCATTACAATTAGTCAATACATTTTCCACCTTCTAGTTAATGCAAGCTTTGGAGAGTTTAAAGAAAAAAAAAACCAACCCAAAACATTTATATTAAAGCATTCAATCATATCTAATATAGTATCAATACAGGGATGAAAGTTCTAGCATTTGGGAGTTTTAATATAATATTTTACTCTGGTTCTAATACTGCACCCATCACCAGGGCATCTGAGTGCCTTCTGGAAGTGCAGTAAGTGACACGACTAATATCTGCTATATGCAATTCTTTCCTTTTTTCTCTCCCTTTTGCCAGGGGGAAAATTGGATGTTGAGTTAAAAAATATTGTTATTTTCTTTAACATGTGATATGTTCTGTGGTTTGATTAGTGAAGAGACAGTCAAAGAAATGTGCCTGGCATTTGAAATAGATGCTGGTGGAATTTGTGGTTCATCTCAGATGCTGTCAGGAACTAATTTCACAGTGTTGGTCTATCCCCCTGAGAATGCTCAGTCTCCTCTACAAGGAAGCTTTATGCTTGTGGTAGATATAGGAGTGAAGTTGTTGATTGGGGTCTGTGACAGGGAGTCATCCTTCTCCTGTCTTCTGCACTGTCTACACAGACTTGGAGATCTTCAGTTGTTAGATACCCCAGTGCAGTTTATTCATATTTTGCTCTTTTCACCACCTGACTGATTTATACACCATAATTATTTACGGTTGCACTATCTCCTCAATTCTCTGCCAACAAGAGGAGAGGTCTCTCTACCCAGAGATTCTTTCCAGTCCTGGTTCTAGTTCTGCTAGCCTGCCTCTCTCTCCCCATGCATTTCCTTCCTGTGCCTTCCTATACCTCCCCTGTTAATGGACCAATTTGCTTGTTAGTCCTCCCTCAATCCATTCTAATCCAGTAATTACATCCCGTCCAGTTCACCCTGGGAGGAGTTAATTGATACTTCAGCGACCAGAGTGCTGGCTCAGCTTTTGGTTCCCTGCACTCTGTCACCTACCCTTCTATTTCCTTCCATGCTTTTATATCCTTTCGGAAGATCCCTAGAAAGAACAAAACTAAGAAGACAAAATGGTGTGTGTCTTTCTGGGTCAGAGTATGAGGCCTTTGCATCAAGCTGACATACACAGGAAAGGTGCAAAGGTCAAAATGAAGTGTGTGTGTGGGGGGGAGCCGCTCTTCACTTGGAGAATGAGTTTCCTGTCTCCTGTGAACCACAACTCCTAATTCTACCCCTCTCCCTCTTTTCCCACCCTCACCCTGTCAGGGGGGCTGGGTTGGTCACAGCGCTTACTGCAATTCTAGGGCCTGTGAGTGTCCATGAGGCAAAAAAAGAGAACTGAGTCTTGGACTGGGTTTGAGTTGCGACTGTTTCCATTTTTATGTTCACTCCTACTGAGGGGGTCTCTTGCCCTCAGTTACCAGAGGTGGTAGGTGAGCCCCCACTCTTTGAACCATGGTGGAGAAGGGGCTGTCCTGTGTGGCAGAGATTCCCCCATGATTGCTATTTGAGAAGGGAAATCTTCAACCTTATAGTTTCCTATCAACCCTTTCAGCATGAATGGAGCTATCAGCCGGCGAGAAGCATTTCAGTCTATACACCTCCCCACGCTTTCCTTTTCTTCTGTGGCTAGCTGAGATCAGATCTCATCCTCCAGATGTTTTTCTTATGAGCCTGACTGTCTTATGTTGTAACAATGGGGAAGGGTGGAATCTGGGACTCCCTGTGGGTAAGCAGGCTACTTAGGCAATGGCAGCATTTCTGGGGTAGGGGCCTACAAACGACAATACAGTTACGTTCCTGATAGTCGGTTCCATGTCACGATGGTTCGATTTAGAGTATCCAAAAATATCACTTACCAAAATGCCAGTCCTTTCAGCTTGTTTAAATGCAGACATTTTCAAAGCAGCAAGAATGTGTGGAATGTATGTAGGAGTCATTAAAACTCTAGTTAGGCTGAAAGTCACCAGTTATCCATCTCCCTGCCCACAATGCAGAGTGTGACTAGCCTCTGAATCGCCTTCTCTAAAAAATGCCGCCATTTCATATTAAAATGCTTTGTTTTTTGGGCCCAGGTTTGGTCCTAATTCTGTGTGAATACAGAGTAACTCCTTTGACTTCAGTCTAGTCAGTTCATGATTCACACTGAGATTATTGTCCGTTATTTGCATTGCAGTAGCACCTAGGAGCCCCACTCCTGGATCAGGACCCCGTTGTGCTGGGCGCTGTATGAACACAGAACAAAATGACAACCCAGGCCCTTTGTTGACTTTTACCCTACCTTCAAGTTGGAAATAAATACTGTCAAGCCAGAGCCACGTGTTAACTTCCCCTGGTGACCTCTTGTTTTCAAATATGTTGCTTTCAGCTGAGATTTGCATTTCTTTTTCCTATAATGATCCTGTACAGCTTTTTAAAATCTTTCAGACTCTAAATGGTATAGTCCCAACACAATCCATTCCGTCCTCATTATTGATACCCCCTAAAAGCTATATCAATCTGGCAATTGTCTTTAGAATTACTCCTTGTCTATAAGCACACTGGCATCTTGTATGGAAGTAGAAACATTTAATATATAATTCACTAGAGGAAATGACTCTCTGCTGCAGAGTAGTTATTAGAATTACAGCCCGATGTTAATAAAGTGCAGACACAGTATTAGGAGAATTGTTAGCTATTACTGGGCAAAAAATAAAATCAAATCCCCAAACCAAGTGCTATTCTTGTCTGCAAAGTGAGCAAGAGCTTGTTCCAGGAGAAAGCAACATTTAAGGAACCAGCTTGCAAATCTCTCATCGTACCTATTGCATACCCTTTGCTGGGGAGAAGACTGAGCTCTCTCTCTCTCTCTCTTTCTCTTCTTTCTAGGGATGGAAATTTTTTGCCAGAAATTTTGAAAAAAATTGTTTTTCAAAATTCCCCTCTATTTCCCTCCGCCTTTTTGACACCCCACCAAATGGTTTTGGTCTGTTTGTTTTTCCTGTCTTTCTGTCCCTTTTCCTCCCTTTTACAGTTGGGGGGGGAAAGGAGGAAAGTGAGGGAAAAGGGGGGCGGGAATGAAAAAAATGCACTCACTTATATTTTCACGGTTTGTTTTGTCACTGAAAAACTGGTAAAAAAAAAATTTCCCACAAAAAGTGTGTTTGGGGGAAAAAAGGTAATTTTCCATTGAAAAATGTTTTCAATAGAAAATTTTTCAACCAGGTCTATTTTTAACCCTCCCTTTGTGTTTTTCCTCATTCCTCCTCTTTCTTCTCCTTCCACTGGTTGGTCTGTCCTTTTATATCCAGTCTCATTTTTCTCCAAATTATAGAGCTCCGTGTAGCTCGAAAGCTTGTCTCTCTCACCGACAGAAGTTGGTCTAATAAAAGATATTACCTCATGCACCTTTTCTTTCCGAATTGTACTGGGCATTTTCCAGATAAATATCAAGCCCATTTTCTGTCTTAAATGTAGCGTGTAGCCTCTTTCAGGTAGGGGTTGGGTCATCTTATATGTTTTTACAGCACCCAATGTAATGCTCTATTTGGAGCACTGTAATACAAAAACATTATAAGACAAGGTCCTTACCTAGAAGTCTTTTTCTTGTCCATTTCTTTCTTTTTCTTTTCTTTTTTTTTCTCTCTGCCCCATCTCGTTCCTTCCATTGTTACTACCCATCTCTCTCTCTCTTGATGCTCAGTCCTTGTCTTGGGTTTTGTCCCCTCTATCATTCTCCTCTTGTTCTCTACCTCCCTTGTTTCATCCTACCCAGCCAGGTTCCTTCCCTACTTTCCCTTACTTCAACCTTTCCATCTCCTCCTCTCCCCTTCTCCAAAGCAAAGCAAAGATTTCTGCCACCCCAGCTGATTTATCATCGGATACAGATAGTTCTTCTTCGAGTACATGTCCCTGTGGGTGCAACACTGTAGGATATGTACGGGCCCAGGCACTTTTGACCAGAGACTTGTAAAAGCAGTACACACCTGCACAGAGCAGCACCACATGCTCCCATATGAAGGCACTTAAGGAGGTGCCATCAGTCAGTGCCTTCTCAGCTGCCTGTGGATTCAGATGGAGCACTTTTGGCATCCACTGTTCTCAGCATCCTGCCTTTTCTCACTTATAGCGAACCATAAATTTTTTTATTTTCTTAAGTTTTTATTTCATGAGCTGTTGTTGTTTTTTTTTCTCATTTTCAGCACATTTGTGCTTTGACATGGAGGGTCCTCGCTCCCCATCGTCTGGACTTTTTATTTACTGCTTCGGCACTTCCCTGGGTTATGCTGAAAACCCCAGAGTTCCAGCCCTGCCACAGGCCTTTTCCCCAGATCAAAGGGCACTCTAGCTGTTTATGGTATCTCTAAGACACCCACATCCTGTCAGTGTAAGGTCTGCATGAGGTTTCAAAGCAGGTTTCAAAGGACAGAGAGACTAGGTTGAAACTCCTCTCAATGGAACGCTCCCTACTCCAGCAGGATCCACTTCCCTCCTCCCCGCTACATTGGCCTCAACATCTCAGGCTGCTCCGGCGATTGCTGGACCCCCAGCAGCAGTTCTGGAGACAAGGATGTCGAAGAAAAAGAAGCCTTTTTCTCCTTCCAGGGAGTCTAAGAAAAGGGTGGGTCACCCCATAAATCTGGCTCCCGGGAGACCTCGTGTCCCACAAAGGGCACCGCTAAGGCTCTGGCTGAAACCCATACTGAGGTATCTGCCTTGCCTAAGAAGCCTCAGTCTGGGAAGTCGTCTGCTACGCAGTACAGGGAAGCACCCACCTCAGTACCATCTGACACCGCTTGGCATCAAAAGGTCCTTGACCACTGCTGTAGTTATGTGACAAGCATCTTGGCTCCAGTCTCCTAGACTCCCAAGGGAAGTACAGAGGTACAGGGCCCAAGCTCTTCAGAGCTGACATGGACTTCTCACTCCATTCCCTTAAAGATTCGAGGGCAACATTAGACTTAGTTACACGGCTTTTTTACAAATTTTTTTTATAAAACTTTTTTTTAATTTAACTAGCCTTAGCTTATAACCATTTTTAGGTTTTAATTAAACTCTTTAAATGGCTCTCCCCTAACGGAGTACTCTGCTAATGTCAGGAGTAAATATTATTATCGTCGGTTTAGTATTGGATATGGGGCCTGGATTTATGGTTATGCCGATGGGGCTATCCCATCCAGGACCGTGACCGCTCTGGATCTGACGCATGCACCACAGGATGCAGTGGTCAGGTAAACAGGAAATTTGAATATTTCCTGTTTGATGCTGTTTGGCCACAGTGTGCGAGCTCAAAGCCAATGCTGTCTGAAATCAAAAAAAAAAAAGCTCGCATGGCTCCATGCATGCGGATGCGATGGATGTAAGAGCAATCCGTTCTATTCTATCTCCGTTACAGAAGCAGAGAAGATGAAATTCAGAATTTTTTAAAATTTTCAAATCCATAGCAGGGACTCAGCGACACTGCAGCAGGTGAAAGCGTAGTGAAGAAGAAGAAAAAAATGGGCATCATGGTGGAGGACTGAGGAAGCTATCTCCTTCCAGTTCCTCCCTCCCTAAGAAATTATTTTTCTTGGCTGGCAAAGCTCCAAATGCTTCTAGGGTCAAACACAGTGTCGTGGGTGGGGGCAGGCAATCTACCCACCCACCCCACCCCCCCCCCCACCCCGAAAGCGAAAGGTAAACTGACTCTCTTTTATTTCACCCCTATCTTTATCTGAATGCTGCAGATAGGATATAGAGCCAGCACTGCACTCCAACACCAACATCCTTCCATTCTGCGCTATTGATGGTACATGGTAATCAATCCTCATCATCTCATCATCATCATCATACAAAAATACAAAATCAAATCCAAATCCATCATCCAGCATTGGCCCTAATTTTTTTGATTGGATGGATGATGCATATGGGCTGGCTATCCATCATCCTCATCATAGCAACAGGGGCATCAGCCCCCCCCCCCCATCCCTTCATAAAAAAAGAAAATGCAGTTGCCCCTGACTGATGCTGGATGCTTCCTCTCTCTCACACACATCCTGTCTGTGTGGACTATCACTCTAGCAGCTGGAGGCCTGCCTCTTCTCATTCTCACTAAACAAAGTGTGTGTCTTATTTGCATTTCTTATTAATTCATCACACAAAGGGGGGACAATGCTACGGTACCCAAGAAAGGCTGGATGAAACAGCATACAGATAATACTGTGAATAGCATATAAACATACAGATAATGTGCTCTCTCACAGAGCAGCTGGTGGTTCTCTGGTGCAGTCTTTCCTATCACAGCACACTGATCCTATTTTACTGACCAAAATTTTTTTATTGAAAAGGGATTCATTCCATTGGGTCATTTTGCATTCTTGCTTTCCCGCTTCCTGGCTGAGCCTGGCACAGGCCGGCCAGCAGCTAACAGTACAACAAGGAACAAATGCTAATGGTACAAAATGATGCCGCTTGCTGATTGGGGCTGGGCACTAAGGGGATTGCAACAAAAACAAACAAAAGGATGGTAATGATCATCCTCAGTTCATGATCATTCTCATTGGATGTTTGATGGTGCAATATGGCTAGTAACTGTCATGCAAAAAGCAAAAAAGTCAGCATGCAGCTGTGTAGCGCTGCTGAATCTGTTCTCTCTGTGTGATCATCTAGTACACATACACGAGAAACAAACTGCAAAAAAACAACACAAGCCGCATCTGCCATATGGCATGGCATCTGCCAGGGCAAAAAGGGGAAAAGTCGAAAAAATTGTCTGCTGTTGCTTGTTGACGTGATTGACGGGTGACCCATTTAACCACCCAGAACCGATTTTTATTTTTTTTTTTTCAGGCCATCAGGCACTGGGTTCTCAAGGGGGAAGGGGGCGGGAGGGGGGGGGGGGACTATGGGAGGGAATAGCTAGCTACCCCACAACGCAACGCGAAATGAAAGCCACGGACCATGGACCCACACACACACCACCGTGTTTTGTGTGTGTAGTGTGGGCACTGATTTTTTTTAAAAAATTTTTTTTAAAAAACGTTATAAAATTCGAATAGTCCCCGAGGTGTAGACGTACCCTTACTGTCACTGTACCATACAGCATTGCCTTCAATGGGGAGGAGTTGGTAGCCAGGACACTTAACCTGTTTAGGAAAAAGTCCTATCATTATTTAAACTTCCTGCTTGTAGTGACTATATTTTGGTTTTGGATCCTTCTGGTCTGTTTATTTTTTGGCTTATGCTCTTCTCATGCAAACTGAGCTTTGTGTGCATAGAAGAGGTACAGACTACTAATATTTAACATATCCTAGAGAAGTTCATTAAAAACCCACATAGCTGAAACATAAGACTATATGAGATATGACCCAAAATATTTAATATAATACATACTGCCAGAAAATGTACTTCTCCAGCTATTCTCAATGATGCTAGACAGGCATTTAATTAAACTGAATGGAAATAATAGATTTATATAACATTCTGGTTAGAGTTCTTCTATCTGCTGTATTTTACTAAGTATAAAATTATTTGCGGAGTCGAAAGCTATTGAACTAATGTTGTGAATCTCCAGAACTTGGGATAATTTCCATAACTTTCTTTTTCTGTATTCCTACGAAGTACTGCTCCCAAAACCAGGGCTATATTCTGATATCCTCACTCATGTTGAGTATTGCCTTCTGCTGGGCACATTCCCAGTGAAATCAATGGGGCTGCTTGTGGAGCAAGGTCCTGTTCTGTTTGGGCGAGGGTGTCAGAATCTGCCCCCCAATTGTTTTAGGGGATAACATGATGTCATCTGACATGTGAAGAGAGATTAGAACTGTAATCACATTCCAAGGCCCACAGTTTTCTGAAAGTGGTTGTTTTTGGAGCAATATCAAGAGAGAGCAACAGTCTCTGCGCTGTCAGAGGAGTCAGAGGTAGAACATTTTTAGTGAGCTCCTGCTAATCCCTGAGACTGTAGTATCCTCTGTATTCCCAGTGTGATAATATAATGCAAAATGCCTTAGTGCTCCCCACCAATTAGCAGGGGCCTGATACTGCCTCCTTTACCCCCTCGAGTACTAACTTACCCTGCAAGTAGTTCCATTTGGGAAATAAGGTATTATTCAAGGGGAGATAAGTAACAGGTGGCATCTTTGGACTGTAGAAGTTGTCAATGACCCCCCAATAGGTTGAATAGTTTTTACTCTTTCCTCCAATACTAGTTATGAAGGAGTAAGTCAGTTTCTCGATTCCTCCATTTTGTTGCTCTTAATTGGCCAAACAAAGGAAGACACACGGAAGGATTTGTTATATACAGTGGCCAACATTTTCAAAAATTATCTCTGATTTTGAGGCTCAACTTGAGACACCCAGGGTCAGGTGTTCAAAAGTCATGTGGGAGCTTCCAGTGCCCAGCACCCCTGAAAATGCGACCCAAGGTATTGGAGAGGCAGAAACTGTGGCACCCAAAATCAAAAGCCCTCTTTTAAAAAAACTTGTTTACTGCTGAATTAAACTACATTGTGTTTTCGGGAGCTTTATAAAAGGACTCCATGTACTACTGAAAGAGAGACGCTGGAGTACACAGTGATTTATTTCAGTCACATAGTGTAGAAACTGGCATGGTGACATTTCTTGGGTAACTCTCCAGACAAAGGAAAACAGTCAAGTGCAGAAATATCACTTCAGCCAGATAACGTGTATTTTATCTATAAACGTTTCAAGAATAGCCCTAGCTGACATTGACATTCCCCAAAGAAACCAATCAGAACAAGAAGATAAAGCTTGCAATCACCTCTTGTATGCAGGTTGATATTCTTCTTGGCTACTCCTATTTGTCTTTTACTAGATAAACATTCAACAGCCTTGTGTTCTATGGACTTTCTTAGCTCCTTGGGGTCTACTGCTTCACCTGACTCCTCCAGCTGCATTTCTAAAACCCCAAATCTTTAAGAAAGCCCAGCTCTTTTTCCAAATCTACACACGCCACAAAGAAAAATCTTGAAGCGAATTTTATTACTTGGACAATTGCTTTTGCTGTATAGGATTGAGCCAGAGTTCTAATTGAACACACATAATACTGCTAAAATACATCTATACACCTATCTCTCTTTTGAGCCTAAGGCCATGGCTACACTTGCAAATTTGCAGCGCTGCAGCAGGGTGTGAAAACACCCCCTCTCCAGCGCTGCAAATTGCGGCGCTGCAAAGCGCCAGTGTGGTCAAAGCCCCAGCGCTGGGAGCGCGGCTCCCAGCGCTGTCCGTTATTCCCCACAGGGAGGTGGAGTACGGACAACGCTGGGAGAGCTCTCTCCCAGTGCTGGCACTTTGACTACACTTAAGGCTTCAAAGCGCTGCCGCAGCAGCGCTTTGAAGTGCTAGTGTAGCCATATCCTAAGTCTACTTTCAAGTGACCTCTATAGGTGTGGCCCTGTGCTCCATGCCAAATTAGGCGTAAATTCCAAGCAAGGGTTCTCGGTTTTTATAGCACATTAATGCAGCAACTCCAGGAACATTCAAAAAGAGACTTTTTTTCTTGATTTAAATATGCAAAAGAAGACTACAATTAATGCAGGATTTTGATATTATATAACATCTATTGTCCCTTACCTTTTCTGTTTTCAGCGTAGCACAGATTTTTGTATTTGCAATTCATGAATGCCTTCCTGAAATTGGCAGGGTGCAAGCTGGAGATTTTGGTAAGCGACATCGGGGGCTTTGGGCAACACAAAGGCATGGGAGGCATCTTGGGATTGTAGGATAAATACATCTGTTGGATTTTTCTGCTAAAGTGCTCAGCAGTGAAATAGTTAACAAAGTTGACATTTCCAATGTTATCTTTAAGTTTCAGGGTTAACAACCTATTGAGATGGAGCAGCTCAAACCCCAGAGCTGTTGTTTCAAAACTATCTATCTATCGATAGTTTTGAAACAACAGCTCTGCGGTTTGAACTGCTTAATCTGTAAATTGAGTGAACGCAGCAAGTTCTATCTACGGATAGATAGACTTTGCTGCACTCACTCAATTCACAGGTTTAAGGATTTCTTTGCAACGATTCAGGCTAAAAATAGTGTTTCTAAATAATAATAATACCTAGCACTTAGATTGAGGTCTACTAATAAAAACCACTAAGTACTTTACAAAGGAAGGTATCATTATCCCCATTTTACACATGGGGAACTTGAGGCATAGGGAGGCAAAGTGACTTGTGCACGGTCATGCAGTAGGCTAGTGGCAGAGCCAGGTATAGGCCCAGGTCTCCTGAGTCCCAGTGATATTTTGTTTTAATTTACATGAAAGAATGCGACAGCAGCCTGGAAACTGGGCCAGTCACATTTCTGCCCAGAGAAACATGATAAGAAAAAAAATGTTTGCAACCTGGGTGGTAGATTATTCTGAACCACTTAAAGGAGGGGAAAGTGATCAGGAACAGTCAGCATGGATTCACCAAGGGCAAGTCATGCCTGACTAACCTAATTGCCTTCTATGACGAGATAACCGGCTCTGTGGATGAGGGGAAAGCAGTGGATGTGCTATTTCTGGACTTTAGCAAAGCTTTTGATACAGTCTCCCACAGTATTCTTGCCAGCAAGTTAAATAAATATGGGCTGGATGAATGGACGGTAAGGTGGATAGAAAACTGGCTAGATGGTCGGGCTCAACGGGTAGTGATCAATGGTTCCATGTCTAGTTGGCAGCCGGTATCAAGTGGAGTGCCCCAAGGGTCGGTGCTGGGGCCGGTTTTATTCAATATCTTCATTAACGATCTAGAGGATGGTGTGGACTGCACCCTTAGCAAGTTTGCAGATGACACTAAACTGGGAGGAGTGGTTGATACGCTGGAGGGTAGGGATAGGATACAGAGGGACCTAGACAAATTAGAGGATTGGGCCAAAAGAAATATGATGAGGTTCAACAAGGACAAGTGCAGAGTCCTGCACTTAGGACGGAAGAATCCCATGCACTGCTACAGACTAGGGACCGAATGGCTGGGCAGCAGTTCTGCAGAAAAGGACCTAGGGGTTATGGTGGACGAAAAGCTGAATATGAGTCAACAGTGTGCCCTTGTTGCCAAGAAGGCTAATGGCATTTTGGGTTGTATAAGTAGGGGCATTTCCAGCAGATCGAGGGATGTGATCATTCCCCTCTACTCAGCACTGGTGAGGCCTCATTTGGAGTACTGTGTCCAGTTTTGGGCCCCACACTACAAGAAGGATGTGGACAAATTGGCGAAAGTCCAGCGGAGGTCAACAAAAATGATTAGGGGGCTGGAGCACATGACTTATGAGGAGAGACTGAGGGAACTGGGATTGTTTAGTCTGCAGAAGAGAAGAATGAGGGGGGATTTGTTTGCTGCTTTTAACTACCTGAAAGGGGGTTCCAAAGAGGATGGATCTAGACTGTTCTCAGTGGTAGAAGATGACAGAACAAGGAGTAATGGTCTCAAGTTGCAGAGGGGGAGGTTTAGGTTGGATATTAGGAAAAACTTTTTCACTAGTAGAGTGGTGAAGCACTGGAATGGGTTACCTAGGGAGGTGATGGAATCTCCTTCCTTAGAGGTTTTTAAGGTCAGGCTTGACAAAGCCCTGGCTGGGATGATTTAGTTGGGTTTGGTCCTGCTTTGAGCAGGGGGTTGGACTAGATGACCTCCTGAGGTCCCTTCCAACCCTGAGATTCTATGATTCTATGATTATTAATCACTGAATACACTTCACTGGGGCTAATAGGTGCAAGAGAGGGAATGAGCCATCCATGTCTTAAGTAATGTTTAGTTTTGCAATAGTTAAAAATCTGATACCTTTCTAGTTATAAAAATACCCATGGATTATTTAAAGTGATCAAAGCCATAGAGAGATGTATAGCTTTTGGATCACTTATGATCATTGCTCTCAGCTCTTCTCTTCCATTCTAAACCCCATAAACCCCAATTATTTTTTCTTTTTCACTGTAAGTTTGACTTGGCATTGGGCAGTGTCACTGCATGACAGTCGCATACCATTGCTGCTGTCTCCCGACATTGTTGTTATCATACCTAGGCTGCTGCTAACAAAACAGCTGCACTGTTAATCTTGCATGGTATTCGGAGAATTATGGTACCTCTCAGCCCCTCCCCAAAATTACAGCTATTTACTAACGAACTGCCTTCTGCAAGTGACAGAACTGTATTATTAAAACTTACGCAGCTTCTCTGGAGGTATTAGTCCGAGTGGTGAGTGATTGAGAAAACCAATGGACTAATGCAAGGTGCTCTCTCACCCTTTGTGGGAGCTCTAAAATAAAATTTCATTTTCCCTCCTCACACCAAACTCTTCCATTCCTTCCCTTTCCTTGTCATATAAGAAATTTTTAAAGAATATATTTAGGATTGGATTCTGCGTTGTGGAAATTGGGGAGATTTCAGTGGGAAGAGAAATGGGCCCTACATTTAAAGCAATTGCCAGAAATGATATTAGGAAGAATCACACTCAAAATCGAGTGTGATAACATTATATCAGAGAGACAATGTGGGCTAATGGTAGGACAGTGGAATAGGACTCTGGAGACCTGGTTTCTACCACTGACCTTGGGCTAGTCACTTCACTTCTCTGGGCCTCTGTTTCCCTCCCATTCTTTATCTATCTTGTCTGTTTTGATTGTAAGCTCTCCAGGGCATGGACAATCTCATACTATGTATTTGTACAGCATCTAGCACAATGGGTTCCAGTCTCAGTTAGGGACTCTAGGTGCTACCATAATATAAATAGTGATTATTATTCTTTAGCAATTTATTTAGGGTTGCCAGGTGTCCAGTTTTCATCCAGAACATCTGGTCGAAAAGGGAACCTGGCTAAAAGTCTGGTTGTCTGCAGTAACTTGCCTCCTCCACTGGGGGGGTGGGAAGAGCAGCAGCAATGGCTGGAGCCACACGGAGGAGCTGCTCTCTGCTCAGCTGCTGACACCTGACAGAGAGCAGTGGCTGGCTTCTGGACCGGGCTCCAAGAGGTGGGTGCCACTGCCCAGGTGGGATCCTGTTTGCCCCCACTTCTGCCCCAATTGCCCCAACCCTGGCCCCTCATTAATTGGGCACAACAAAATGATCGATTCCTTCAGCTGACTGGCTAAAGGATTTTAAGTCCAAAGGTCCCCTGACTTGGAAATCCTGTTGTGGTGCATATCATTGCATATCATTGTAGTATAATTAGTCTTAGCCCCGTAGTAAATGTAATGATATGGCAATAAGCATGGCTGCCATGATTTTTTTTTTTTTTTTAAATGTAGTTGTGCATCCAAAAATTTTTAAGATGCACTGTAGTAGAGGTGGGCAAGTTTATGGTGTGCTCTGGGTGTCGAAAGCACACACGTGTTCATAGATTTTAAAGTAAGAAAAGAACTAGTCGATCATCTAGTCCAGGGGTCGGCAACCTTTCAAAGAAGAGGAGCCATTTTTTTTGGTTTTGTCTTTGACCAAAATATTTCGAGATCCACATCACACCCAAAGCTACTTGTAGAGTTAGAATTTATCAACTAATAATAATTAAACATATTAAAGTTATTACTACTCACTAATACTTTTAATGCGACTTCTGCTGTTCGAATTTGAATATAAACAGGAGGGGGCTCTGGGCTGGGGCAGGGGATTGGAGTGCAGGAGGGTTTGTGGTTTCTGGAGGGAGTTTGGGTGCAGGACAGGATTCTCACCTGGGGCAGGGGATTAGAGTGTGGGAGGGCGGGTGCAGGCTATGGCCAGGAGGCACTTACCACAGGCAGCTCCCAGCCGGCGGCGCAGCAGGGCTCAGCAGGCTGCCGGCCTGCCCTGGCCCCACGCCGCTCCCAGAAGCGGCTGGCTGCTGACAAGTCTCTGCGCGCCCATGGCAGGGGGGAGGCGGCGCTGCCCCCGCCCCCAGCACTGTCCTCATAGCTCCCATTGGTGGTGGAATCTACCACTTCCCTTGGTGGTTTATTCCCATAGTTAATCACCCTCAGTGTTAAAAATATGTGTTTTATATGACTGTGTATCCTAGTACACTATGCAATGAACAGGCTTTGGCAGGTAGTGTGGGAGCATGGAAGGAGAACAGATACTCAAGGTGTGTAGAGCTGGTTTGAAAGCAAAACTTTTGTCCCAAAGGAAAGTCTCATATTTTTAAATTTGTCTAAATCCCCGAGTGGGACAACATATCAAAATGTTTCACAGAATAGAAAGCTCAGAATCATTTTGGTTCAGAAATGTCAGGAAATTCTGCATCCAACTGTAAAGAAACATTTCAACATTCCCAATCATAGAGTTTCATTCCAGGTTGTTCAATGGAATCAAAACAGTTAATTTTGGTTTGGTTTGCCATTAATGTGTGTCTCTTTGAGCCTCCTGCAGTGCCTTATGGAAGATACAGTTCTGAAACCTCATGCCCCCATTCTCCTTTGGCTGGACTACATCTCCCCTAGTGCACACTGCTCATGTGACTCATACAACATACTGCATTGTCAGTTTAACCAGTTGGGGGAACTATGGTGCAGCATAGAAAATGTTGTCCATCCAAGAAGGCAGAAAAGAATTGGGGAATGAGGCCCTTGAACTTTACAACTGCCACAAAGCTTTAATATCAAAGTGATCCAAAATGTAACATTTTGATTTGGTTTGACAAATCAAGAGGTTTCATTTCAGTTTTCCTGATAGAAAATGGAAACATTTTTGCAAAATTGAAATTTTCCCATGGAAAATTTTGATTTTGCAGAAACTGTATTTGTCATTTAAAAAACACCCCAAAAACATTTCAGTGGAAAATTCCCAACCAGTGCTAGTGTTCAGCCTGTATGAATCAGAGCATCACCATCTGGCATGCCATTAGAGAAGTGCAATAACATGCATTTCCCTGATGTTACTGTTTGATACTTACAAGTAAGACAACGTGGTAATATATTGTATTTGGGAATTCATGGGAACATGTTGTGAAACTTCAATAGCTTTGCAGAACTGGGGTGGAGAGGAAGATGTTTTCAGTCTGAAAATAAAGAACAAACCTAAAACAGATACTGTAGGTCTTGAAATAAAAAATAGACAAAGCACTGTAAAAGAAAGCTTCCAGTCCTGCAAGACACTGAAATCAACAGGAGCAGAGTGCACTCATCACCTAAAGAAAAAAAATGATGCTGGTGTAGTTATAGTGGTAAAAGTTACTGTTTAAAAGTGTCACCATTTTATTCATATCTAATTGAGAGAGTCAAAAAATTGGGTTATATTGTTGGAAAATTCTGATTTTTTTTCATAAGAAATTCAAGTACTGAAAACTTAGCCAAAATCCAAAGTATTTTGTTTTGGAAATACTGCCACAAGGACTCTTTGGAATTGTCATTCAGGTGCTTCATGCGCCCATTCTCTTCTGTGAGCCAGGCTTCCTGGTCAGACTACATCTTCCATGGTGTGCCACAGTCTCTCCGATTGAAGATGCAAGGCAGTGCATCATGGGAGATCCTGTCCATTGTGCCTCATGGGAGATGTAGCCCAGCCCCTAGAGTAGAACGGGACATGAGGCAACTGAATTGTAGCTCCCATGAGGCACCACAGCGGCATTTCCAAATCTAAACTTTCTGGGTTTTGACTGAAATATTTTGGTATTTAGAATTTCATTTTTTTCAATGACAAATCAAAATTGTTTGCAGAAGAGACACTTTTTGTGAAAAAAAAATCAATCCAGTTAATTCAATCAATTAACCCAATTTTCTGTCAAAAAAAGTTTAATTGGAAAATTTTCAACTAGCCTTAGTAACTACTATTTGTATCTCTCATCTGCAGACTTTACTGACAAGAAAAAGTCTACACTACCCTTAAAGCTGCAGAGCCAATATAGCTATGGACGATGATGCTGCATTATATTATAACGTATGTAGAACACACACAATTGTTGTCTGCATTCTAGTTTGTTATTATTTATTGATGGGAGAATTTTTATTACTGGCAGTGATTTCAGAGGCAGGTAGAGCATAGCCTGATTTTCAGATCTCAGATTGAGTTTGCAGCGATGAGAAAATCATATTTGACATGTAAGCTAAAGAAGTTTGATATGGAACTCATTGAAGCCTGATCCAAAACCCATTGACCTTTATGGAAAGACTCTCATTGATTTCAGTAAGCTTGAGATCAGGCCCCGAGGGACGGTATGAAACACCACAATGCTGCTTTAACAGATCCGCTTTTTAGAATACAACATAATTTAACAGATTAAACTGCACAACAAAGAAGGTCCTATTTTTAGACAGCAGTAGAGACTCGACAGGTACTTTTTGAAGAATGTGTGCAAAGAAAATGAGACTGAACAAATGGGAAAGTATTTACTATAGAAGATGGCAGGCAATCTCAATAATTTTTTTATTGGCATGCTAACTAATGAGCCTGCTAAAGAAATAATGCTGTGTAAATCTGCTATTGCTATAAAAGATAATAAAGCAGTGAGAGCCATTGGGTCAGGCAAATTTAATATCTTCTACATTATGCAAGAATTCAAATGCAGAAACACTGCAAAAGTCTGTGTCCAATTAATAACCTGTTCTGGAGAACTGCAAGTACTTGGTAAATGCAATTTGAAATGCAAATACAGTGTAAGTACAGAGGAGAGACATTAGAATATCAAGTTGTGAAACTTAAAAAATTCTTGAGCTATCCTGGGTCTTGCAGCAGTAATTTGTTTAAATCTGGTGCAGAAGGTGAATGCTGAAAGGTAGGGGAGGCATCGGACATAGTCATCCCCTCCTGACCCTCCTGAGTTCATGGATTCTTTGAAGGCCCAGGTAGTTCAGCAGGAAAATATTAATGTTGAAAAGACTTGAGAGGGTTCAGATGAGTTGAGATAAGTGTTTGAAAGTGTGGACACTTTTCTGAAGTTTAGAATAATTATAACAATAATATGTTTCACTTGTGTAATTAGTTAGTATTTGTTCAGCATAGTCCAGATGGAAATTTCTATATGGGTACTGAGAATTCTGTATTTTAGCATCTATGGTGCTTTTCACCCAAGTATCTGAATGTGTTGTTCATGCATCATGTAAACCCACACTGAACCCTTGTGAGATTGGGAAGGATTATTAATTATTTCCTTCCTTTCACAAATGGGGAAGCCGTGGTTAAGTACATTGTCTAGGGTCATGAGAACAGTCTATTGCAGAGTTAGGATTGTAACCCAAGTCTCTTAACTCCCAGAATATTAGATTGCACTGTTTCCTATCCCAATTATCCATATGTTTGAGTCTCCTTCCACTATTTTCATAACATCCTCTTTCTCCTTATCGTGTATGTCTCTGACAATCCTGGCTTCTTTCCTACATTGTCTGCCTTGGCTCCTTCTATCCCTGGGGAGGGATAGCTCAGTGGTTTGAGCATTGGCCTGCTAAACCCAGGGTTGTGAGTTCAATCCTTGAGGGGGTCACTTAGGGATCTGGGGCAAAAATTGGTCCTGCTAGTGAAGGCAGGGGGCTGGACTCAATGACCTTTCAAGGTCCCTTCCAGTTCTAGGAGATTGGTATATCTATTATTTATTATTATGTGTCCGGCCTTTCAGCCCCTCTGGGTGTGCAGAATTAAATTTTTGAACACATGAGGGTAACAAACCCAAAATGCACTGTGTGCCTGAGAGCTCTTAGACAATACCATGGAATAGTACAGTTTGTAATGAGAGAAGAGTCATTCATGAGTAAAGAGTAGTTAATTGCCAGAAGCTGGGAATGGGTGACAGGGGATAGATCACTTGATGATTACCTGTTCTTTTCATTCCCTCTGGGGCACCTGGCATTGGCCACTGTTGGAGGATACTGGGCTAGATGGACCTTTGATCTGACCCAGTATGGCCGTTCTTATGTTCTTAATGTATTTATTCATGGGAAAAGACCACAGGGCCACATTGTGATCCGTGGAATAGAACAGGGGTGTAATTCAGGGAGGAATTTGTTCCACAAGATATATGGAAAATTCGATGAGCCCACAGAGAACCTGTTCTAGAACCTGTTGAAGTGAATAGGACTCTTTCCACTGATGTCTGTGGGCTTTGGATCTGCCCCACCCCTGACTAACTGTGACTGTAAATAAGCCCTATAGGGCAGAGGTTCCCAACCTTTTTATTGCTGTGTCCCCCTCAGGGAATTCATGTCCCTTGAACGCCCCCCTCTTTCTAATAACCATTATTTTTGCATAGAACAAGAGGGTTTGCTCCACAGCCTTGGGAGCCTGGCCAGGAGTCTCTGTGGGGGCCTTTACTGGACAGCAGCTCCCCTGGGCTGGGGGTTTCAGCCCCCCCCATCCCTCCAGGCACTCTGGGCCTGGGGATGCAGCTCCCTTCCAGGCCACCTTTGGGCATCAGCAACCACTGTGTCCCTGGAAACTAACCACTGGGCAGTCAAGGGTGGTGCTTTGGCCCTGTCAGGCTGCAGCTCCAGAGCCTCTGCTGAGCAGGGCCAGCACTGCAGAGTTCAGCTGTGCCCTTCACCTAAGCTCCTGTGCAAGAGGTATTCCTGAGCATGTCACTGGGACTGGAGAGGGTTGGGGAGATGATCAGAGCAGGTTCCTAGGGGATGTCTGCACTGCAGCTGGGAGGTGTGAGTCCCAGAGCAGGTAGACAGACTTGTGCTATCTCAAGTTGAGCTAACACACTAAAAAGAGCAGTGTGGATGTTGTGACGCAGGTGGTAGCATGAGTTAACCACCTAAGCTCAGACCCAGGGGGTCGGTGGCTAATCTGAGCCATGCTGCAATGTCCACACTGCTATTTTTAGCACACTAGCTCAAGCAGAGCTAGCACGAGTCTGTCTACTCGCTCTGGGAATCACATCTCCTAGCTGCAGTGTAGACCATACCCTAGGGGCAAACTAAGTATTAGAGACACAGATGAAGGTCCTGAAAGACAGCAGCAGAAATTTGACTGGTAGAAGAAATAGTTAGCCAGTCAGTGCAGAAATGTCTGCACTGTTGGACATTGCCAATGCATGGTGACAAACCTAAGTGGGAAGCATTCTGAGGTGCATCATTCAGGGAGAAAACACTTGTATTTAGGAGATTATTATTGCCTTGGCTGGCAAACACTAAGTTAAGCAAGACTGAAGAACATGTAGCAAAGAAAATTATGAGTAAATTGAAAAGAATAAATAGAATCAGAGACATTAACCAATAGTTGTTGAAAACGGAACTTTTAATTGTAAGGATGTGGAGAAGAAAATATGACATATTGTTGTATTTGTGAAAAGTGCAAGGTCATGCAGTGAAAAGTGCAAGGTCATGCATTTAGGATTAATAACAAGAATTCTGGTTATAAATTGGGGACACATCAGTTGGAAGTAACAGAGGAGGAGAAGGACCTTGGAGTATTGGTTGATCACAGGATGACTATGAGCCGCCAATGTGATATGGCCATTAAAAAAGCTAATGCGGTCTTGGGATGCATCAGGCGAGGTATTTCCAGTAAAGATAAGGAGGTGTTAGTACCGTTATACAAAGCACTGGTGAGACCTCATCTGGAATACTGTGTGCAGTTCTGGTCTCCCATGTTTAAGAAGGATGAATTCAAACTGGAACAGGTGCGGAGAAGGGCTACTAGGATGATCTGGGGAATGGAAAACCTGTCTTATGAAAGGAGACTGAAACAGCTTGGCTTGTTTAGCCTAACCAGAAGAAGGCTGAGGGGAGATATGATTGCTCTTTATAAATATATCAGAGGGATAAATATTAGGAGGAGAGGAATTATTTAAGCTTAGTACCAATGTGGACACAAGAACAAATGGATATAAACTGGACACTAGGAAGTTTAGACTTGAAATTAGACGAAGGTTTCTAACCATTAGAGGAGTGAAGTTCTGGACCAGCCTTCCAAGGAGTAGTGGGGGGAAAAGACATATCTGGCTTCAAGACTAAGCTTGATAAGTTTATGCAGGGGATGGTATGATGGGATAGCCTAATTTTGGCAATTAATTGATCTTTCATTATTAGCAGATAAATATGCCCAGTGGTCTGTGATGGGATGTTAGATGGGTTGGGATCTGAGTTACTGCAGAGAATTCTTTCCTGGGTGCTGGCTGGTGAGTCTTGCCCACATGCTCAGGGTTTAACTGATCGCCATATTTGGGGTCGGGAAGGAATTTTCCTCCAGGGCAGATTGGCAGAGGCCCTGGAGGTTTTTTGCCTTCCTCTGCAGTGTGTGGCCCAGGTCACTTGCTGGAGGATTCTCTGCACCTTGAGGTCTTGAAACCACAATTTGAGGACTTCAATAACTCAGACACAGGTTAGGGGTTTGTTACAGGAGTGGGTGGGTGAGATTCTGTGGCCTGTGTTGTGCAGGAGGTCAGACTAGATGATCATAATGGTCCCTTCTGACCTTAAAGTCTATGAGTCTATGAGACATATGCAAATCTAAAGCATGTCACTGGGACTGGAGAGGGTTGGGGAGATGATCAGAGCAGGTTCCTAGGGGATGTCTGCACTGCAGCTGGGAGGTGTGAGTCCCAGAGCAGGTAGACAGACTTGTGCTATCTCAAGTTGAGCTAACACACTAAAAAGAGCAGTGTGGATGTTGTGACGCAGGTGGTAGCGTGAGTTAACCACCTAAGCTCAGACCCAGGGGGTCGGTGGCTAATCTGAGCCATGCTGCAATGTCCACACTGCTATTTTTAGCACACTAGCTCAAGCAGAGCTAGCACGAGTCTGTCTACTCGCTCTGGGAATCACATCTCCTAGCTGCAGTGTAGACCATACCCTAGGGGCAAACTAAGTATTAGAGACACAGATGAAGGTCCTGAAAGACAGCAGCAGAAATTTGACTGGTAGAAGAAATAGTTAGCCAGTCAGTGCAGAAATGTCTGCACTGTTGGACATTGCCAATGCATGGTGACAAACCTAAGTGGGAAGCATTCTGAGGTGCATCATTCAGGGAGAAAACACTTGTATTTAGGAGATTATTATTGCCTTGGCTGGCAAACACTAAGTTAAGCAAGACTGAAGAACATGTAGCAAAGAAAATTATGAGTAAATTGAAAAAGAATAAATAGAATCAGAGACATTAACCAATAGTTGTTGAAAACGGAACTTTTAATTGTAAGGATGTGGGGAAGAAAATATGACATATTGTTGTATTTGTGAAAAGTGCAAGGTCATGCAGTGAAAAGTGCAAGGTCATGCATTTAGGGATTAATAACAAGAATTCTGGTTATAAATTGGGGACACATCAGTTGGAAGTAACAGAGGAGGAGAAGGACCTTGGAGTATTGGTTGATCACAGGATGACTATGAGCCGCCAATGTGATATGGCCATTAAAAAAGCTAATGCGGTCTTGGGATGCATCAGGCGAGGTATTTCCAGTAAAGATAAGGAGGTGTTAGTACCGTTATACAAGGCACTGGTGAGACCTCATCTGGAATACTGTGTGCAGTTCTGGTCTCCCATGTTTAAGAAGGATGAATTCAAACTGGAACAGGTACGGAGAAGGGCTACTAGGATGATCTGGGGAATGGAAAACCTGTCTTATGAAAGGAGACTGAAACAGCTTGGCTTGTTTAGCCTAACCAGAAGAAGGCTGAGGGGAGATATGATTGCTCTTTATAAATATATCAGAGGGATAAATATTAGGGAGGGAGAGGAATTATTTAAGCTTAGTACCAATGTGGACACAAGAACAAATGGATATAAACTGGACACTAGGAAGTTTAGACTTGAAATTAGACGAAGGTTTCTAACCATTAGAGGAGTGAAGTTCTGGAACAGCCTTCCAAGGGGAGTAGTGGGGGGAAAAGACATATCTGGCTTCAAGACTAAGCTTGATAAGTTTATGCAGGGGATGGTATGATGGGATAGCCTAATTTTGGCAATTAATTGATCTTTCATTATTAGCAGATAAATATGCCCAGTGGTCTGTGATGGGATGTTAGATGGGTTGGGATCTGAGTTACTGCAGAGAATTCTTTCCTGGGTGCTGGCTGGTGAGTCTTGCCCACATGCTCAGGGTTTAACTGATCGCCATATTTGGGGTCGGGAAGGAATTTTCCTCCAGGGCAGATTGGCAGAGGCCCTGGAGGTTTTTTGCCTTCCTCTGCAGTGTGTGGCCCAGGTCACTTGCTGGAGGATTCTCTGCACCTTGAGGTCTTGAAACCACAATTTGAGGACTTCAATAACTCAGACACAGGTTAGGGGTTTGTTACAGGAGTGGGTGGGTGAGATTCTGTGGCCTGTGTTGTGCAGGAGGTCAGACTAGATGATCATAATGGTCCCTTCTGACCTTAAAGTCTATGAGTCTATGAGACATATGCAAATCTAAACGCTCATTTGAGCAAAAAGGGCTGAAAACAAGTCTTCAGCATTAAAGTACTTGAATGTAAAAAATTTAAATGAATGATGGGTGGAAGCTGGCTCAATTGAATTAGGAGTTGACCTACTAGAAAATGAGGCACCAGCAATAAAATAGACAATGTAGCATAACTACAGTTGTGACCTCCCGTAATTAACAACATTACTGCTTAAGATCTTAGTGGATTTATTGTACATTTTGTAGCAATCTTTTTTCTCCTTCCCCAGAAACAACAAGCATTCGTAGACTTAGAGAGAACTAAAGATGGAAAAGATCATTTAGATCCTCTAGTCCATAGATCCGACTGCCATTCAGCCTTGTCCAGTACTTTGTCCAGTTGTGCTGTGAATAGACTCATGTAGTGAAGGATTGTTTCTTGTGTCACTCTCGCTGGCAGACTGTTCTGCAGCCTAATTGATCTTGCCCTTTATTAACATGTTTGCTTCTATTCAGCTTCTATTTGTATTTGCTCAATTCCATCCCATTACTACTTTTTATACTTTCTTTTACCACTCGAACTCAGTATTATCCCACCTTTAAATACCTCTGCATGATCACTTGGTTCCCCTTTATTGTTGTTTCCCCAAGCTCTAGAACTGAGTAGGGTTAAATTCTGCTGTCCCTGTTCATGTAGAGAGACAGAGTAGGTGAGGTAATATCTTCTATTCCAGTGGTTCTCAACCAGGGGTATGCGTACCCTTGAGGGTACACAGAGGTCTTGCAGGGGGTACGTCAGCTCATCTAGATATTTGCTTAGTTTTACAGCAGGCTACATAAAAACCACTAGCAAAGTCAGTACAAACTAAAATTTCATACAGGCAATGACTTGTTTATACTGCTCTATATACTATACACTGAAATGTAAGTACAGTGTTTATATTCCATTTGATTTATTTTATAATTATATTGTACAAATGAGAAAGTCAGCGATTGTTCAGTAATAATGTGCTGTGACCCTTTTTGGTATTTTTATGTCTGATTTTGTAAGCAAGTATTTTGTAAGTGAGGTGAAACTTGGGGTACCCAAGACAAATCAGCCTCCTGAAAAAGGGGCATATTAGTTTGGAAAGGTTGAGAACCCCTGTTCTGTTGGACCAACTTCTGTTGGTGAGAGAGACAATCTTTTGAGCTTACATAGAGTTCTTCTTAGGTCTCACTCTGAGATAGTTTCCCAAACCCGAAGAAGAAGTTGGTCCAGTAAAAGATGTTACCTCATCCACCTTGTTTCTCTTAATATTCTGGGACTGACATGGCTACAGCAACACTTGTCCATGGAAGCAGTTCTACTTTAGTCAATATGACTACTCTTCTGAGCTTGGTGCAGATATGGATGATTTGCAGTTTTGCACCCAAACCATGCAAAATTCATGCTATTACTTCTGTGTAATAAGATGAAACTTGACTGTTTTGCCTGGAGTTCGCTGTGAAATTATGGGTTCATTGGAACCTCAAACTCAGAGAAACTCCTGTGTGCCATAGTAACAATGAAAGCAATTCATAGACTAAAAGAAACTGGTTTCAGCAAACCTCCTACCACACATATGGGGCCCACATGGAATCTTGAGAAGGCTGTTAACAACTACAGTAACAGGGAGGGAAATAGAAACAGCCACTATAGCTAATACCTAACTGAGATCACACTTGTAGTCAATAAATGACTCACCGATCCATGAAGATGATACTTTCACACATCTCTTGAGCTCCTGTTTTCTTGTCTCAGATCAGAAGTTTAAACAATTTTCAGAAATCTGCCATTAATGATATGGCTCATAAAAAGTCATTTAAAAATCACTCTTAAGGGGTAGTCGGAAGAAAAATTCAAGAGACCGACTGCTATACCAATAAATCAGCTGAAATAAAATCATTATATGTGTGTATGTATTCTATAAGTATGCACACACACATTAGATGGTGTATATATATATAATGCACACATGAGACATATATAAGAAACCAACTGATATAACTGAGATGCAAACAGCCAAACTTATATAAGTAACAAACACATAACCAGCTGATAAAATAACTGTTAATTTTAAGGATGAATTAAGTATACTCAAATGGTCAGTACTCAAATATTAGTGAGTGGTAATTCCAGGGACTCTGAATAAAGAAATTCTGAACATACAGGAAATATAGTTAAGAAAGGTAGAGAAAGAAAAAGTTAATGACCCATCTTAATGGCTCAGATAAAAGAGCTGATTGTTAATATACCGAGAGATAGTATAGTGTAATCAGGATAAAACAAGAATATGAAATACAAGTAAGAACACTGCCTTATGAAAGACCAGAAAATAAATGCACTGAAGTTTCATGAAAGTGATTAACTAATTTGAAACATTCACAAGAGAATTTAACATCCATTGTAAATTGAAGATTTCCAGGCATCTCATACTTAAAGGGAGAGTAAGTGACAAGGGGACTTGCTTAGTATGAAGACGTGATGTACTTAAGGCACCAGACTAGCTGTCAGGAGACTTGGGTTCTATTCCTCAACTCTGCTACAGACTTCCATTGTGACCTTGGACATGGGGGGAGACACTTACTCTGTGCCTCAGTGCCCTGTCTTTTCATTGCCTCTTTTGGGGATGACTTGCACCCCTGAGGGTGCAGAGAGGCAGTGATCCCTGGACCTTGGATGTGGAAGGCAAATCACAGTAGAGCCAGAAGCCAAATAAAATGTAAAAGACTTTGCTTGGAATTAAATATTTTACCCACATGAATAAAACATTGAACAGCTATATGGGGAAGTGTCCTGATCTTTCTGACAGACCAAGTAATTTTTCAGCTAATCTCATAGCTAGTCCTCCAGAGCCGAGGGCTATCACTTGTCCTAAGGAACTCGGAAGGTAACACCATGCATTATAATAGTATGATTTTTGAAGGAATTACTACCTTTTATGCAAACACATCCCTCTGAGGTCTTAAGTCTCATTTTCAAATACAGTCCTCCTTAGATAAGCTACTTCTGCCAAACTTCCAAAAACTTATTCAGAAGATTTAATTGAACCTCTCTCCCTTGTGAGAAGGTGCTACACATAGGCAAAGACTTCCATAATAATAAGTTCCCAAGTCTAGATAGGCCCCCCCTCTGATTGCTACAACCATTAGGCCCGTTACTACCTGCACAACTGGATGCACTATGCAGCCATACTTTCCCTTCTTTTAATTTACTTAAAACTGGGATAGTAGCACATAGCTCTGTGGTGCTGAAGAAATCTAAAGACCTGTTGGCCTGATCTTCCTGCAGAGCATAATTTTGCATGATCTAAATGATCAAGTGTCCAATAATTCCCTCAGCTGGCCTATTTTAGAGCCAGGCCCCATTTTCCCCCCTCTCATGGTAGTCAAGATATACAATTCTGTTGTGACAAATATAAGGCGATTCTTTCTTGGAGCTGCTGGATACAGACATTCCCTGTAGTTCTTGCTGGCACTCTGATCTTACAGGGCCTCCCTAAGTCCTGTCCTGGATTCAGCAGTCACGGAATGGACTGTCAACTTAACCAGGGGTTCCCAACTGTGGTACATGTACTCCTGTGAGTACGCAAGGCATCTTGGGGGAGGGGGTGTGACGGGTTGGATCACAGAAACCCCCCTGGGAGCTGCCACCTGATGTGCCAAGACTACCTCTGCTCCTGTTTTCCCTGTCAGCTCAGGACTCCAGCACCCTGCCTTGCTGAGCCAGACACTCCCGTCTGCTCCAACAAAGGGTCTGAATTACTTGCTCCAAAACTGCAGGTTTACCTGAAAGCAACTAACAGAAGTGTGCTTGTCTTTAACACCCAGATGCCCAACTCCCAATGGGGTCTAAACCCAAATAAATCCGTTTTACCCTGTATAAAGCTTATGCAGGGTAAACTCATAAATTGTTCACTCTCTATAGCACTGATAGAGAGATGCACAGTTGTTTGCTCCCCCAGGCATTAATACATACTCTAAGTTAATTAATAAGTAAAAAGTGATTTTATTAAATACAGAAAGTAGGATTTAAGTGGTTCCAAGTAGTAACAGACAGAACAAAGTAAGTCACCAAACAAAATAAAATAAAATGCGCAAATCTATGTCTAATCAAACTGAATACAGATAAGATCCTCACCAGTTCCAGAATGCTCCCTTTTACAGACTAATCTCCTTTTAGCCTGGGTCCAGCAATCACTCACACCCCCTGTAGTTACTGACCTTTGTTCCAGTTTCTTTCAAGTATCCTGGGGGGTGGAGAGGCTCCCTCTTTAGCCAGCTGAAGACAAAATGGAGGAATCTCCCAGGGGTTTAAATAGACTTTCTCTTGTGGGTAGAGACCCCCTCCTCACTCCTATGCAAAGTCCAGCTCTGAGATGGAGTTTTGGAGTCACCTGGGCAAGTCACATGTCCATGCATGACTCACAGTATTTACAGGTAGCATCCATTGTTCACATGCTACCTTGAACGTCCTCAAGTAGACTTCTTATGTGGATTGGATTGGACCGTTCCAAGATCCATTGTACTTTAAGTGTTTCTTGATTAGGTACTTAATTTCAACATTCCTTTCTCCAGGAACTGACCAATGCTCTACTAAGGTTATTTAGAAATCAAGCCAGTACACAGCAACATTCATAACTTGGAATACAAAAGTGATACATGCATGCAAATAGGATTAATACATTCAGTAGATCATAACCTTTACGGAAATATGTTACATGGCATATGTAGCATAAAAACATTCTAAGCAGATTCTAAAAGCCTTATGAGAGATACCATCACAGTGGGTACATGGGAGAAATTGTGCAATTGTGTAATGGTGGATTTTATTGCTTAATTATTTTATTTATTGCACTTTCATAATCGGCTACTCAGACAAAGCTTTAAAACTCTGTGGAAATTTGGTACATCTTGAAGTAAATTGACTACCATAACAATGAGAACGCAGCTACACAGAGACACTGACGTACAGAGTCCTCACCTCCAATCACTGTACAGCAAGGGTTCAGTTGCCCAGCAACCGTCCAGTCTAATTGAGCTCAGAACTTAGGGGATTTGGTGGTGGGGTTTTTTTTGGTTGTATACCTCGCACTATAACTAGATCTGTACATAACAGTGAAATATGGACAGATGGCTAAAGACAGGTAGTGTTAAGTAGAACACTCAAAGTGTCAGTGATGAGAAGGATAAGGGTACATGGCCAGCTGGTAGGTCTGGAAGGGGGTACTCAATAAGAAAAGTTTGTGAACCTCTGAAATAGACCATAGGTCCTACTAGCAAAATGTATATCTCCATTCAGAGATTGAGAGTTACAGTTCAGGCCCATGTCTGTTTAATATCAATGCCATGGACTTTCCAAACCTGTAAATAAGGCACCCTACCATTTTATATCATAATATTAGAGTAGAGGTGCACAGACAGTTTCAAAGAGACAAGCTAGCTAGTAATTAGTCTTTTTTATCATTCTGCTTGTATATTAAATAGATTACATTCCTTTTGAAATGCTTGTAAAAATAAACAGAAATGGATAAAATTGGCCTATAATAGTTTTGATTTTATCTTTTAAAAATCCATAACTTTTCAGAGGACTCAGCAGAGATATTACCTTCTCTTTTCTCCGCCCACCATTGATTGCATTCAGAACAGAATTAATTATTTTCTTAAAGGCCTATTCCCTACAGAAATGAATTTAGAAAAATCATCTGCTCTGACAAAACAGGCAGAATTTCTCTAAACCAAGCGTTGTATTTTTTTTTTCTGACTAATGAACTGATCCTTGAACTTGGATGACCTGCACAAGCACTTCAGCTTGAAAGGTAGTTTTCATCACTCAGAATTTTCAGTATGAGCTTTCCAGCTTTGCAAGCAAGGACATTTTTATGAATGTGCATAGCACCACAGATAAATGATGAATTGTCCCATGTGGGCTTTATTATAGTCTTGAACTCACTGAATGTGACTGGTAACTGAAGAGGGATGAGGTTTTGATGGAGAGAACAGGAGAAAAGAGAAGAAAAGAGAAAAAGGGTGGCTGATATATAATATGCCATAATGTTATCTCCTACTCTAAGCAGTGGAGAAGATTGTGGTATCTCAGATACCTGTGTGGTGACTGAGAGTAGAAGCTGACTTTTTAATGGTGACTATTAGGTGTTTATTTGACCGACCACTCACATTTTTTCACATTCAGACCTCTAACATCTACCTGTACAATAGCTTGTAAGCTGAGAAGCTTCAGTCCAAAAGGAAATTTGTTCATCAGCTTATAAGTAAGGCTAAGATTTACTCACGGGTATATCTAGTAAAAGTTGTGGACAGATCATGGGCAATAAACAAAAATTAATGGCTCGTAACCTGTCCATCACTTTTACTATATAAATACCCTGACGAAAACTTAACAGCTCCTGGGGCCATGGGGTGCTGCTGCTCTGGGGGGCCCCAGGACACCGCTGCTCTGGGGGGCCCCGAGGGTCGACAACTAGACTCTGCACTGGCTATGGGGGCTGACTGCCCCCAGCCACCCGCTGCTGCGAGGCCCTGGGGAGAGCTGCTCAGGTGCTCCCCAGGGCCACCCCAGGACTCCTGTTGGGTGCTCCCTGGGGCCACCCAGGACTGCTGCTTGGGCCCTCCCCTGGTCCAGCCTCCCTGGGTCCGCTGCTCAGGGGCTGCTCCCGGGACCGCTGCTTGGGCATTTCCTGGGGCCTCTCCTGGGACTGCTGCTCGGGCGCTCCCTGGGGCCAGCCGCCTGGGGCCGCCCAAGCAGCGGCCAGTACAGGCTGGCCCTGGGGACCACCTGAGCAGCTAGCCCCGGGGCTGCTCCAGCAGCTGCTGGTGCGGTGGCCCATAGGCTGCTCTGGTGGCCCTGGGGTCAGCTGCACCAGCCACTGCAGCTGTGAAAGTCATGGAGATTGTGGAAAGTCACAGAATCAGTGACCTCCCTGACAGAATTGCAGCCTTCGTTATAAGGCCTAGAAAATGAGCTTATAATGAAAGTGCACAGCTGTGATTATAACATCACGCTGCTGGGCTCTGAACTGTATGGGACACAGAGCACAGTAAATGGCTAAATGAAAAAAAATCTATTGTTTTGCTATCTTTACCTATATTGGTTCACATTCTGCTGCATTCACTGTGACACTGGGAGTAAAACTGCATCAATCTGTCATACTGAAACTCAGAGATTTGCCTCCTTTTTGGTTTTGCAGCCAGACCCAAATGGGGCCCATTTTCACCAAAACCACTTCTGAAAAGTTCATCTGAAACTGGGCTCCTCCTGGTCTACACAATGTCCTTCCCTTCCATGAGAAACCATGGGCACATGGGTTAAGTGACTTGCCCAAGGTCATCAGGACATTTGTGGCAGAGTCAGGAATTGAGCCCCATCTCCTGATTTTCACAAAACCATCCATCCTCTTTCTATCTGTTATCTACCTTGCTCCCAAACATCTCTTGCTTCCAGCCTTTCCTTTACCGGTCTCCTAGTTTTATCAGGCCAAAAGCATACATTTGAGAAGCTCTCCATATACCTCTGCTGTTGGTTCCTTACTACCCGTTCCTTTTCTCCCATGATTCAATGTACTTTCAATGTGGGAACAGCCATTAGAGATGAAAGGATTAAATGGAACATGAGACTCCAACTTTTTGGCTCTGTATGGAGATTGTGAACCTACTGTAAAAATGTGGCATATGTCTGGAAAGTGTGCTGTTCCCTTTATCCCGTGTTACTTTTCATCCATTTGTATGGATAATTACATCACCTCAGTCAAAATATTCCATTCAGTGCAGAGTACCGACACTTGACATTCAGGTAAGATTAAACAGTAAAGATCTACAAGTCACACTTCACAGCAGAGAGGTAAACGTCTCCTGGCTGCTATTCCCATGCTCAGTGCATGCACCCTCGCTAGACTGGGTACAATCCGATCGCTCTCCACTGTGAGGCAGAAGAAGAATTCTGGTAAATGTAAATGGGTTACATAAGGGAGACATGATGGCAAGAAAAAAAGAAGAACTCTAATTTGAGCAAGACACAACAGTGCTATCTACCTCTGCTCCAGCTTTCCTAGCATTGGGCTATACTGTTCCTGGCATTCACGTGGGTGCACAGGGAGGGTTGAAAGAGTCTTTCCCCTACCCCTATATTCTGAGCTCCTTGCTCAAGATGTCAGGGAGAATTGCAGACCCTGCTTTTGATGGAGGGCAGAGACTTCTCTCTACGTGTGCAGTCTACCCATTCCCCTTGCATAGCAGGGAGTACAGATTGGGGTTGCGCCTCTGTAGCCACAGTCCTTCTCCCATGTGTATCTGGGGTGGCACAGCTTTGTACCATAACCTTGTCAGCGCTGTGCCTTCATGGCACTGTCAAGCCCATGGCAATTTAAGTATATAGCAAACTGCATTTAATAAGTAATACAAAAATAATCAGTTCTCTAACCCAGCCCAAGCTAAGGGGGACCAAACAAGACCCAAATGGGCTTAGAAGTTGCCCTCTTTGGTTTTGAATGCACTCGTGGCATTTATTTAAAAGGGCTGAAAAGCATTTCAAGTTCCAAATCAAGATGATCATAACGATTTTATGTGATATTTTTCTGTAAAAGTTACAGGGATCCTCATTTGCCCTTCAATGATCTTAGCTGGCAGAACAACAAATCTACTTTTTATGCTGTTTTCAGGCCTTGTTCAACTGATGACAATGAATGGGGCGAAATTATGTACTTCCCGTTTTTGGTGGTGGTTTTTTTTAACAGTTCATACAATTTCTTGACTTGTAGCAGGGTTGCTCTACCAGAAACTGAGGCAATTTGCCAAAGGCTAATGATCCAGTTTTATGATTTAGTTTCCTTGGCCAGATCCTGAGCTTTAAAGGAACTAATAATTTATTACATCACTAATCTCTAAAATGCTTACAAAGCCTCCCATCTAACCGCATCAGTACTTTAAGCCTGATATTATTTTGTTCATGTTTCTGTTCCATTTTGTTTGCAATCAATACATTAATGTAAGTACTGAACAGCTACTGGATTATATGACCCAGATAATTTTGCACAGCTTGCTACCACAAGGATTTATAAACAGAACTACATGATGGAGAGGCATATAGGAAACTACAGGTTTCATTAGAGGAGAATGCTGGGTCTATGAAATTATCTTCCTTTTATATCATCTGCCATTAAGCTTGATGCTCAATCAAAATGTTTTTAAGTGGGGATGGAGCCTAATGTTCTGGACAGCGCCGGTGTTTTTCTGCTGCTCCAAGCAGACTCGGACACTAAGCTCTCAATTTTCAAAAGTAGCTAGTGATTTTAGGTGTCTCAATTTTTAAGTCCCCAACTTGAGACAGTGGAAAGGAGCCTATGCCATTTTTATAATGTGCCCTTCTCTCTCTACTCCCCCTCCTGCCAGCACCAGCAGTCATGCTTGGGGCTTACCAGAGAACCTTTCAACACCTTATAGGATGCTGAATGTAATTATAAAACATTGCATTTATATAGCATTATCCCATGAGAGGATCTTTAAAAAAGTGAAGGAAGTTTAGTTTCCCAGTGCTTCTATACTAAGGTTGCTATTCTACAGGTGAGGAAACGGGCACTGAGATGTTGAATGGTTTGGCCAATGATACTTGAAGTTGGTGGGAACTGCAGGTGCTCAGCAGCTGTGAAAATCAGCTCCCTTTTATTTGGAAGACTAAAGTTGGTTGTAGGAGCCTAACGTTGGCCCCCCGAGTTTGATCATTGGACCACCGCTATCAAAATCTAGTAATAGACAGACCCCTCCATCACTTCTGCTTCTCTAGTAAACATCACAAAGAAATCTATTTCCCTGGGGAACATCAGTATCTTACATCCACTTCTACGCACATACCTCTTCTCCCCTCTCCTGAGCACATCCATGCACATACACCCAACTCTTGTCCTCTAAATGCAAGTAGTCCAGGATGGTAGCAGTGCACAAGACACAACCAAGCTGAAAACTTGCTGTGGCAACTAGGGTATGTTTACACTGCAGTTAGACACCTGCGGCTGGCCAGTTTCAGCTGACTGGGGCTTATGGGGCTCTGGCTGTGCAGCTGTTTAATTGTGATGTAGACATTCCAGCTCTGGCTGCAGCCTGAACTCTGGGACCCTCCCACAGAACGTCTAAATGGCCAGCAGAAACCTGCAGCAGCGAGTCTCAGAGCTCGGGTCTGCAGACTTGGGCTCATGCTGTGGCACTAAGAATCACTGTGTGGACATTCGGGCTTGGGCTCTGAAGCCCAGGAACGTGGGTGGGAAACGACTACATAGCTGCTTTAGCACCGTAGCGCAAGCCTGAATCTGTAGACGTGGACTCTGAGGCTACGTGTCCATTTCACACGTGTGGCGGCACGTAAAGTATGTGTAGATAAATGCCACAGTGAAAAGCATGCTGAGTCCACACTGTGGTGTGTGGCTACGTGTCAGTGAAAGGCTCTGACAGGGTGGAGGAAAGACTCCAGCAGCTGGATGCTACACTGCTAAAACTAGCAGGGTAGCTGTAGGGGAGGTACTGCTTGGATGTGTAGAGAGCTGTGTAGGGTGCATACCCACAAGGTGCAGGTGTACTTTAACTCTGCTCACCTCCACAGTACCTCACTGTCTACACTGCTATTTACCCATGCTAGTGGGGACAAGTAGTGTTTGTACTCCACACACCACCGAAAGGAGGGTGCAGTGTAGCTGTACCTTCAGTGACAAAGCTAGCATTTTTAGAAGGATGGGAGGAGGAACTCAAAGGGTTAGCATCCAAACCAGTTAAGGCCTGGGGATGTAGTTCATTATATCCCTCTTCTTACCTCCAGCTCCGGTCGAGGAAGTCTCATACATCTAGCAGGGTATATAGGTGGTTATGGTAACAGTGGAAGTAGCATTTTACCTCTAAATAGTCATCTCAGAATGATGCAGCTCAGTAATGACCAATAGTTGTTAGTATAGATGGCTGTGAGATGGGTAGGTTGTGTCGCTAATGGGATGATGGCCAACATCGCACAAAACACTGTCTGAATTAGCAGCCTCCTGGGAAGTTTCAGCCAAAAATACAAAGCCCCAATAAACACTGATACTGACTGGGCTTAGATATCATCTGTACAGTTTGTTACTCAAGTTCAGATGGGAGGGATGGATTAGAGGACACTTGTTCTACTGTTGCCTGGGGATAAAGATGACTGCATTCTCCAAGTCTGTTATTTTTCAAAATCACTACATTTACTTTTCTTAAAAACAAACAAACAAAAAAAACCCTCTAGAACTGTGTTTTTTAGAATTCAACATTTGGTTAATTAAAATGCAAGGTTATTTTCCTCATTTAAAAAAAAAAGTAGTTTGCTGTGCATGCTCTTAAAATCTGTCCTGTTGATACTTATTTAATACAACTGTGTTTGCTGTGGCAGAGGGCTAATTTACTTCTAAGTGGCCTCAAAATTGCTCAAAGCTTAAGCAACTGTGAACTGCGATGTAAATAATTCCATGGCTTGAAGCCCATTAACATTCATAACAATCTATGCTTAGAAAGGACATACATACAAAAGCAGAAAACTGCAAGGCATCACGTCGGGTGCAAAATGTCTACCACAAATTAAAGTCATACAACAGGAGATATTAAAAACCTGCTGTAAAAATGCTTTACAAATAACAAAAAAGACTTCAGGAAAAGATTTGAGAATTCCTAGGTAGAACAACTGAAACCGTTCTGTTAAAAACAAAATCCTACCAGATATAAGACCTAGAACTGCTGTATGCATGGAAAATCAGTCTGAGAACTGTAAGGCCAAATTCAAACCTGGTGTAAATGGGTTTGACTTCACTGACATCAGATGAGTGGGACGTTCTTGCATGAGAGATGAATTTGGTCTATTGCATATTATGCATTCAGACCTCGTATAAATTTTTGTGGTTTCACTGAGCTCAGTTGGGCTACTCTAAGCTGGTCCTAAAAGTGACTAATAATTTGGGGACCTCAGTTTTTGTAGGCCCAACTATGAACACTTGAAGGGGGCCTGAGGATGAGAGGGCAGGTGCTCAGCACTTTCTTACTGTTTTATCAGCACCTCTCAATACTCCTGTGCGGTAAGGAAATGTTGTTATCCCTGTTCCACAGCAGGGATGCTGAGGCTCAGAAAGACTAAGAAACTTAACCAAGGTCACACAGGAAGCCTGTGACAAAGCCAGGAATCAAACTCAGATTTCTGGTTAGCACCTCACCACTGGACTGTCCTACATTTTAGATATCAGCTTTAGGGGATCTCAAGTTGGACATCCAACACTTGAGGCATCCCAAATCTCTGGTAACTTTTAAAAATGTAGAAAAACATTCCTCCTTTACCAATTTTAATCCAAACACACAGTTTTTCAGTGGCCAGTATGTTCAGAAATATTTTTAACAATGAAGATTATTGGGAAGTGTTGCCTTTTGTTGGCATGTGCCTACTGTCCAGAGGATGAAGGTACAGCCTGACACAGTTTAGGGCAACTGCACCTGTGTTTCCCTTTAGCGTTCAGCGGGCTCCCACTCTTGGCTTCCAGCTCCCCAGTCATTGCCTTGATGGGTGGAGACCTGCATCTTGCTGCCTTCTGAGCAGGGTATGTCCAGCCTGAACGGTCCTAGGCCTTCACTTTGTATTCTCCACCAAAGACAGTCTCTCTAAACAGATCTGCTTGCTTTCTCTTCAGAGACTGGCAATAAGTGTCAGGGCTACAGGGGCATAAGTTACCACACAGCTCTTTCTATGCAAGGCTATTTTTTTCTTAAGGTAAAAAGCATTACAGAGAAAACATTAAAAACAATAAAAGAACCTGAATGCATGCTAACGTCTAAGTTTACCAGCGTTCATCCCAACTCTAATATGGGCTTTGTCACGAAAACCCCACCCTTGTTGGTCTGTGTTTGGGCCAGAGGCACGTTTACCTGGATCAGGAATAAGGCTCTGCGTTAGTTTAAACTGAGGCTATTTATCCAAAAGCCTCTTCTGTGTTTGTTGGTCTCTGGAGAATCCTGTCAGAACTAGTATATGCGGATCTCTCCTGCCGGGATGGCTTCAAAGGCCAATGATGAGGAAGTTCGTGAGTATCCCTCCCCTCCCTGCTAGAGAAGGTACATACAATGCCACAACACATATACAACTGCATTTTTAATATAATGTACCCCACAGGTATTAAGCCCAATTTAATAAAGCTTAACTTAATTTTGAAAGTTTATCTTAATTCCATAAGGTTTACTCAGGGTATTACAAGGTATTGTCAGTCTGTCACACAGCGCATTTGGTTGTTGTGCTGTTCTGCCTGAGAGATTGGTGGACGATGAAAGTTGCTGGTCTCATTGCCAGACTGATTTGGGGAATTATGGACATAACTCAGCTATAGCTGAATGCATGTCAGGCTCACAGAAAGTACTAGGCTTGCAACATTTGTGATGTACCAGGAAGATTAGAGAGATTAGGTAGGTAAAACTTTTGAAAACTTGGTTAGTAAATACGTCACTTATCAGCTGGTAAATGTAACTGGCATAGGGGAAAACACTGAATATCTGTAAAGGGGAAGTTTTATAGATGAGATTGTAATGGAAGGGTTAGAAAGATACAGTCCTGTGGCCCTTCCTTGGGTGAATAAGGACTGGGTTCTTTCTTTGACCAACTATGTGTAAATAGAAGAGGATTTATATTCCACAAATCCACATGGATGATAAAATCAGAGTAATAATACTAATTTCCAAGATAAATTTAGCTTGTGCACTCATGCTGGACTCCTAATTTTTCTTTGGTCATTAATGCCCCAGTTTTGTAATGGTCAAACAGAGCTTAAAAACAACAAGAAAAATACCTCAGGATAGAACAGGGTTTATTTATTTGTTGAAGTTCATGAGTCAGCTGCTTGGTTACTTCTCGCCTCTTTATATCACCCGAGGGACTAGAAAATAGCCTGCTCTGGACAGATGAAAATTCCTAGGGCATGTGGGAGCTCTGAACTTTTTACAGGGCTAGTATAGCTGATGCCTGATGTTAGGGGTGTCACTAAAGCTCAATGTACTCTGGCTATGCTTAGCTGGCAGAGGTCCCTTATCGGCCATTGTCAGATAATGGAAGTTAGAGTAGCCCCTAAGCCACTGCTTGGGGCAGAACATATCTGCCCTGAGAAGCCAGGGTTTGTAACCAGCTCCCTGGCAATCCCCTCTGTGCAGCTGAGCGTCTGGGCCAATGTGTAAAGTAGAACTCGGTTTAAGTCTGTCTCACATAAGTAATACAGTCAGGATAAATGTATGTCTCCACAGCTAATATTTCAGAAAAAGTCAGGCTAGTGTTTGAAATCTGAATTCAACAGGTCTTTTAGTGGGGCATTGCATACAGAAGTGGCTACGGTGGATAGTGTTAGGCACCACAGAAGTTCATTTACAAGCACTGTGCACCAGACACAGCTTTGCAGTCTAATGTATAAATATATATTTTTCTACATCTTTCACCACTATTTGTGACACATTGCACTTGAGGTGCTCTCCTCAAACAGTTGCTCCCTTTTTTTCCACTGTCAACTACAGTACTCCTGGGTGGAGTAGGAAATCCTTAGCAAGTTACTTATGGTGGTATGTTAATAATTCTGATATATTTGATTTCTTTTTACTACGGTTTGGTTTTAAATGTATGCGGTAGCAGAGCATAGTCCAGTGGTATTACAGAGAGAGATTTATGGTATCAATATTGCCAGTTTGACTCCACCGTGGCAGAGGAGTGTCTTCTTGATGGCACATCCCTATGTCCAATGAAAAGGGTACACTGTACTGGCCGTGTCACGCAATCAGTCAGCATAAGCAAAACTGCTATCCTGTGGCTGATTTTCCACACATTAAAGTGGGCACAGAGAATAATCTTAGGTATGCTGTAAACAATGGGCTAAAGTCTGCTTTCAGATAGACACGTGCAGCCCTACTGCTCTCAGTAGGGTTGCAGGAGTATAGCAGAGGATACAATGTACAGAGTGTAAGTGCACTGAGATGACTTTGGCTCATTGTATTTAGCTGAAGTACTGCACTAATCCATAAAAGGTTGAGCATCTCGACGTACTGGAAATGAAGCAGCAAAAACAAAAAGTAGCTCTTAAAATATTCTTGTCCTGAACTCGCTGTTATGGTCCTTTCATTGAGCCAGCAAGTTGACACTTGGCTAAACAAGTATTCCTGTTGTCAAATTTCTCATCTTGTGGCTTTGGAGTGTGTTATGCCAAACACCAGAATGAGTTTTTACAATAGCACTAAGAACGGTGGTGCCAACTCTGGAGATTTTATTGTGAGTCTCATGATTTTTGGTGTATTTCTAAAAACCTCTGATGCTGGAATAGAGAAATGCATGGGAATTTGAAAAAAAAAGTTCATGATACCCAAGAAAACTGTAAACATGAAGCAAGTGCAACCTAAAGGCTCAGAAACCAGAGGGCAAATAAAAAGGACCAAAATTGATATATAAAATCTCATGTATTTTTAAGACAATCTCCTGATTTTTAGGCCTGACTTATGATTTTCAAATGCTTGCGTTGGCCAGACTGTAAGAACCTGACAAAGACCATGTCTGGTTTTGGTCTTAGATTTTGGCACTGAACACCGGACATAAAGGGTGTTAGAGCATATAACTAGAATCAGTACCTCAAGGAGCTAGTGACTAGGGGCTTGGTTGGGACAGTGGAGGATATTAGTTGCCCAGATGTGTCTTTCCGCATGGTTCACTGATATTTAGCCACATGATTCTCATTCATGAGTTGTGTGGCTGAAGTCCTGAACTCTGGGTTGAAAATGTAGTTACCGACAGTGGCCAATCCTGTACGCTGGCAAAAGGGAATAGAGGGAATACAATTTATCCTCCCTAATTTACTTTCTTGCACTTGTGCACCATATTCCCACTTCCTGTGTATGGCTGGGGGAGAGGGAAGCAGGGTCCTCTGGGTGGGTGAAATTTTGACTCCTGTCATCATGCCTCATTTAGTCAAAGCTGAGAATACCAGATTCAGGACAAACTGCTCAGACCTACCCCAAACTGGTGGGTATTCTTCCATAAGATATACCAAGCCAGTAACGCAAGTAAACTTCTGGTCTCACCACTCTGGTTAACAAGAAGTCAGAAATTCAGTCTCCATAGATATCCCAGCCTTTGTTTCACCACCCAGACACTAGATTTAATTATGAGTGGTTGTTTAAAACTAATTTCATCACCCAAAAGGTTCTTCTCATCGGAAGAGATCAGCCACATAGCCAAGTCAATATACAACTCAGATCTTACCCAATAATCATGCTGTTGCCAATCCTTTAGTATCTAATAGCTAAATGTTTATTTATAAGAGAAAAGAAAGAGGAGAGAATTAAAATGGTTAGGGAAATCAAATACATACACTCATTGCAAAACTCTTGTATCAGGTTTGAAGCAATGATGAAATAAACTGCTGGCTTGTAAAATCTCTGGTAACTTAATTTACAAAAGATTGGATAGGTCCTCACACCATTGGTTAGCATGCTTCTTTTAGTATAAGTACAGAGATCAGAGCAGGAAAGAGGCAAAATGGAGATGCTTCCAGGGCCTTTTATACTTTCTCCCATGTCGAGGGACTGCTCTCAGTCTTAATTTATGGAAAATTATAGGCACAAAATGGAGTCCACAGTCACATGAGCAAGTCATATGCCCTTGTATGCTCTGATGCCTCCTAAGAGCAGCCATTACCCATATTCTGGCTAAGGCAACCATAGAAAGGCTCACAGAGCCCTGGATAAACTTAATCTATGGCCCATTGTGTTTGTTAATGGGCCATCAACTTGAATAGTTCATTCAGAATGTACTGGCTAAACTGGCTGCAAACTACCTGGTGGGTGTTACTCCAGGAGCAAATACATTCAACATACTGGTACGTAGTCAATATTCAGAACTTCAGATATAAAAATGATACATGCATACAAATAGGATAATCATATTCAGCAAATCATAACTTTACCAATGACAGCTGACATGATAGACTTTGTACAAGATTTGTTGCAATTGATTAACAGTGGCAATATTAACGATATAACTGGTCATGTGTCCATCATACAGCATCACAACTCTGTCCCTCTCCAGTCCGCCCCCGCAAAGCCACATCCAGCAGCATAGCTGCACCAGTGTGCTGGGGAGAGTACTGTACACCATGACAGGTATATATGCAGCACAGTTTTCTCTCCAGCAATGGGGAGGGAGATTGTGATTCCCAAAGTCACAGTCTCCCTCCTGAGCTGCTCCTAAATCAACAAAGTTCCTTACTATGTGCTAGATTGCAGCCTAACAACCCAGCCCTACATGATTTTATTGGGCAAAGCTGCTTTATGAACTGCTAGGGTATCTTACCACCTTCATATGTTTTTATTAGTGGGATGGTATCAGGTTACCTGCACTTAGATACCAAGGTAAAAGGCATCTTAGAAATATCAAAGATGGATTGTGCAATACAGTGACACAACTGGAGCCCCTTGAATGGTAAAATGGTGAAAATACATTGAAAATCCCAGCCATACTCCATCTCTCTCTATATATATGATATTTACTGTATACAGTACAACTGTGTGTTGTGTATATACAAGAGAAACAGTGAGGCTTAGTGCATAGAGGACTGAACAAGGACTCAAAACACTGGGGTTCTAGTCCCAGCTCTACTAGCCAGCTGAGTGACCTTGGCAGGTCTCAGTGCCACTCTGTGCCTCAGTTTTCCCATCTGTAAAATGGGGACAATGACACTGATTTCCTTTGTAAAGAACTTTGAGATCTACTGATGAAGAGCACTATAGAAGAGCTAAATGTTATTCATTATTATTATATATGTAAGAGAAAGAAGATGAAATAAAAATGTCCTGGAATGGATAATTTTAATAAGATAGCTATTGTATGGACAGATAGTGTATGAAAGGAAAATACAGGAGGAATGAAATTAAAGCCAAATATAAAATTAAGAAGAAATATGCTGATTTGGGAAATAAGACAATGGGAAAAAATAAAAAATAAGAAAAATAAATTTTAAAAGGTAGAAATTGCTTAACAGGAATAGATGGCAGTAGATGCCTATAGGGAAAGGAGAGTCTATTAGCAACGCTACCTGTATGATATTGAATGATAAATACATTTTTTAAATGTTTGTCAATTATGTCTTTCTAGATAAAAATGGACACAGCTTTAAAGCTGTTGAGACATGTAGGGTGATGGCTTACTGAGAGCTGACGGTGGGTTCTGCACTGCCCAGTAATTACATGTGTTACACTGCCCCTGCTGCTGCCCCAGGAGCTTACAAGCTGAACGGACAGTGCAGTAGGCTTATTATATACTTGGATCTAGTACAGGCTCTCAGCATTAGCGATGTCCAAGAGAGTTTACTGGGGAAGGGATTGAAGAAAGGGAAGCAAGGTGACTGGGACACAAGAAGAGGGAGATGCAAATGTAGTCAAAGAAATTTGGGGGAAGGTAGAAAGCGGACGGTCGGAATGGAAGCTTGGGAGGAGCAAGGGGAGCCAGCGAGTAGGCAGATGATAATGAGGCAGCAAGAGATTGGCAATGAGAAGAGTTTGATCAATGGAGAAAGCAAAGGGTTTTTAATAAGGGAGCCATGTTGACAAAACTGAGGGCGAGGACGGAGCTATAAGAATTCTGGGGGAAAGGATTTTGTTATGCAAAGTGGTATTTGTTCCATTTTCACGTTTTTAGCAAATGTCAGTTTCCCTTTAGAGAATCCAAAACCTGGAGTTGTGTTCTTCATCTCTCTCTCTCTCTCTCTCTCTCTCTCTCAGGTCTACTGTACTTTTCTTACAAAGTGTACTTCATCTGGTAAATGATCAGTGGGTTAATAAAAGGAGGGCAGCTATTGATTTGAAGATAAAAACCACTGGACTGTTGGCACTTGTTTACTGAATGGAGCCTGAGTTTCGGGTCACGGTGTATAGAAAGAAGGGGTGGACTTAATGTTGATCAGGCTTGGTAATACCAACTGGGCTCCGTTCTGCACCCTTTCAGGTCCCGCATCTTAATCAAGGTAGTTACTGAATGCCACTGCTTTAACATTTGTGGGCTTCAGCCTTTTGAATACAGTGAAAAGTGATTTTTCTAAAGCACATGTTTCAGGTAAAGGAGTTTGGCAAATTAACTCTTCTTGATGATTTGCAAATTAGGCCTTTATCCCAAAATCTACACCCAGGGAAACAGTCAGATTGATATGTTGGAAGCCCACAAAGCTGTCAAAGCATCTTGTATTATTCGAAACGGGATTTAATTCAGATGTAACCATCATTTCTCTTGGCTCTAATCATGATACCCAAACCACAAAGAAGAAAGCCGCAAGACCGAATAGTGTTCACCTTGACCTTGACCCAGGCATACAGTGCTATTTCTAAGCATTGATCAATGCAAGTGAAAGGATTGCACTGAACAATTTTCAGCCTGTACACTCATTATGGGAAGTAAGAGTCAAAAGTTCCCATTATGCTTCTGAAGGCAAGGAACTGTAAGGTGGATTTTTTTTCTGCTTAAAGAGACTGGCTCAAATATGATTAATAGATTGCATTTTGGATAGCCACTGGAACTAGATGAATTGCATACTGTACTATGTAAGAGAAAAAGAATTTGTGGTCTCTGTTATAACAACAGATATGTAGAGCATGATGAGGAATACCATTACTCTTTGGATGCATCCACTGCTTGCATCCAAGAAAGAAGTGTATTCACCCACGAAAGCTCATGCTGCAAAACATCTGTTAGTCTATAAGGTGCCACAGGATTCTATACTGTACTATGAACACCAATAGGAGAGGGAGAGTGGGCAGCATTAAGATAGGAACAGAATGGGCCAGGTTCTGGCCTCTTCTTCAGTAGTTTAATTGCAGCTGCTTAAAACTGACTACCTGAGGAGGGGAATCCCTCTCCCTGTGTAAGGAATCCCCAAGTGGCATAAGGCCAGCACAGCATCTCTTAGGCCTGGTCTACACTGGGGGAAGAAGGGGGGGGGATCAATCTAAGATACACAACTTCAGCTATGAGAATAGCGTAGCTGAAGTCAACGTATCTTACATCGACTTAGAATCACTTATTTCGTGTCCTTGCGGTGCGGGATCGACGGCCGCCACTCCCCCGTCAACTTTGCTTCTGCCTCTCGCCAAGCTGGAGTTCAGCAGTCGACGGGAGAGCGATCAGGGATCAATATATTGCACCTACACTACACGTGATAAATCGATCTCCGATAGATTGATCGCTACCCGCCGATCTGGCAGGTAGTGTAGACGTACCCTTATACTACTGCTCTCCCTGTTCCAAGAATAGAGGGAGTTTATGGGACGTAGGGGCATGGCCTGTGAGCCTCTATGTCTGGCTGATCTTTAGCTGGACCAGAGAACTTGGTCCATTGTCATCTTCATTCACAGCAAAACCAACCTAGTTCCAGATATATTGATGGCCTTCATCCAGTGTCTATTCATTTCCCCCTTCTCATGTAAAGATCTTCCTTCTCCTTCCCCTTCTAAGCCTTGGAATTAGTACAAGAGTTCTGTCACAGAGACCTGGAAAACTCTGGAAAAATAGGAGGCCTGGTAGTATAGACCTCATATTGTCTTTGGGGACTGGCTGGGATACCTATGTACAAACAAAAGTGTAAATTTGATCACTGAGATAAGAGCAGCTTTCACAGATCAGTGACTCAGTTCAGACCTAATATACTGCACTTCCTCATTCTACAACATACATATAATCGGACATTAAATCCTAAATGAAATAATTGCAAATCTCAGGTGAAAATGCTAAGAGAAGAAACTATGTGTATTGTACAAGTTTTTTTGCACCATGTGATAAAAGGGAAGGATGAAGTTTCCTGCATCCCAACCATTTTTAAGACATTGATTTGTAAAGTGCCAGAGTCCCAGCCTGGTCCCGTTGATGCAGTTCTTACCAGACAGATATGTTTTTAGTGTCATATAGCGGATATCAGTTCAATTCTTATGGCTTTATTGCAGGCAATATACATCTTCATTCACAGCAAAACCAACCTAGTTCCAGATATATTGATGGCCTTCATCCAGTGTCTATTCATTTCCCCCTTCTCATGTAAAGATCTTCCTTCTCCTTCCCCTTCTAAGCCTTGGAATTAGTACAAGAGTTCTGTCACAGAGACCTGGAAAACTCTGGAAAAATAGGAGGCCTGGTAGCATAGACCTCATATTGTCTTTGGGGACTGGCTGGGATACCTAGGTACAAACAAAAGTGTAAATTTGATCACTGAGATAAGAGCAGCTTTCACAGATCAGTGACTCAGTTCAGACCTAATATACTGCACTTCCTCATTCTACAACATACATATAATCGGACATTAAATCCTAAATGAAATAATTGCAAATCTCAGGTGAAAATGCTAAGAGAAGAAACTATGTGTATTGTACAAGTTTTTTTGCACCATGTGATAAAAGGGAAGGATGAAGTTTCCTGCATCCCAACCATTTTTAAGACATTGATTTGTAAAGTGCCAGAGTCCCAGCCTGGTCCCGTTGATGCAGTTCTTACCAGACAGATATGTTTTTAGTGTCATATAGCGGATATCAGTTCAATTCTTATGGCTTTATTGCAGGCAATACAGTTACCTGAAGATTCTCGTTGCTTAATTTACTACTCCTTTTTTGAGGGGGGAAGTGTTATACGACTGCTCCACTTTTCAGTATTAATTTATTTTGTCTCCATGTCATCACTGCTCTACATACAGCTTAGCTGCAACTACTACATTCTTAAGTACAAATACCACATAACTTCAAGGGTACATGCTAGGGATTCTTGTATCTTCTAAATCCTGAGGGTGCCTATGAATATGAAATTTTTTTATTTGTCGTTTCAATATTAATTAGATTAATAACAAATGGTCATCATGATTGAAAATAGAATTGGGATCCTATCCCTAATCAATGTGATTAGAGAATTTCTGAAACTCATTATTAAGTAAAGCATCAAATTAGATGTAATAAGTTTCTCTATCAGACATGAGGGGCTTTTATTCTTTATTAAACAAGGATCCAATCATGCTCCCATTGAAGTTAATGGTAAAACTTCCATTGGCTTCACTGGAAGTAGGGTCAGGCCTTTGTCATCAAACATTAGAACAAACTTATCAAGAACTAAGGAAATCCACAAAACCAGTCTGTGTCTTCTAAAACTAATACAATTTTTTCTCTTATATGTGAACCAAACTTGATAGTCATTTTAGAACTTATTCAGTTTTTTATGTCTGTAAGGATTTTGCCTTCAGAAGTGCACTGATGACCCACTGCAACTGTTAGCAGCAGGATTTCATCCCTATAGCTTCAGATCTACTTTGCCTCTTGAGCTAAAGGAGAGTTGGTAGCAGTAGCAGACTGTTAATCCTCAGACACTAGAGGGAGACATGAGATACACTTTGCTAGTGTTTCACAAGTACTTCATGAGCACTAAATAAGAATGCTGAGATTTGGTCCTGTGTACACTGGAATCACAGTACCCAACAACACTATGCAATATTTCAGTTTCCAGTTAAAACTGTAGGTGAAGTTTAGGCAGGTGGAATGTAAATCATGAAGAATGAACTAGAATTTGGATAGGATACTGGGGATGTCCTCTCTGCTCTTGTGAAAAGAGCCATGTAATATTTAATGACCATTACAAGTGAAGACCTGTTTTTGTGTTTCGTCTGAAAGACTGACTTCCAGAACCACAGTGCTCCATTGCACCATGCTTTGGATTACTGTTGACTCAGAAAGAAAAGTGAAAACTACTCAATCACCTTGGGAACTTCCTGGAGCATTCTGTGGTTTTTCTTTTGAGGTCCACCTATCAGAGTCCTGGAATGGCTGATGTTGCTTATCTAGCGTGATGTGACTAGATTGCATGCTGAAGTGATATGATTGCAGAGGGGTTTTTTTGTGATAACTACTAGAACAATCAGATAAAGATCTGCCTCACAGTCAGTACTTGCTCAAAATAAATAAGAATGTTCTATAAACAAATATATTTACTCTTTCCAGAAATGGATGGTGAAATAAGGAGTTATATTTTTTACTGAAATTGAGTTTCTAATGCTCTTAATCCTTAGTTTTCCATTTGCTGAATTTATGCCAAGGAACATAATTAAACAAAATCGAAGCTACTGCATGAGGAAACTCTTAGTATCATTCCACTAGAGATTATTTCAGACATTTTTTAATGTCTGTTCATTTCCATATATTTTGAAGCAGCTTTGGGTTTTATTAATACAGGATTAAAGCAATCCCTAAGTAAGTTAAAACTAAGCGTGACAGTGTCTCAAACCACCACCATTTTCAGTTCATGTGTCTTCTTAAGTTTGGATGTCTGACAATATTTTTTTCCCTGACCTAAATCAAGCATTGGATGGATCAAGGCTGCTCCCTCTATGATCTCTGTAGAGCGTGGTGTGTTTTTTTTTTAATGTCATGTTCAGCTATTGGTTACTTTGTGCTGAGCTGTGAACTGTGTGGTTATTGGAAGCAGCATTAAAAGCTAGGGAGTGCCTCTGTTTTCAAGAATAACTAGCACTTTACTGTTTTGGACATCAAGCTGATGTAGAACATACTTGCTGCTACATAGGATACATATCTGATCTGCAGACATCAGGAATGAACAAATCAAAATTGTCCAGAGTGAAGAGATTTAAAAAATTGTGGAGGGTGAGTGAAAAATATACATTAGCCTACTAAAAAAAAATGTAATGGTAAAAAATAAATTATAAGCAGGTGATCTATTTCAGGACAAATGACTAGCTGCATGTGCATTATCTGATCAAACTTAACAATGTAGAATTTGATTGTATATGCTTTGTTCCTTGGCAAATTAATTTCATTGTAACACATTTTTGGTAGGCACGTTTAGCTTCAATTTGATATGGTATGAGAAAAGTTTTAGAGAATTTGAACAAGAAGCAGTGTTTGTACGTAGAAAACACTTGCGAATACCAGCCTGATTTCTTCCATGTCCTTTAAAAAATAGATTTACTGTAACCTGTGTATAGAATAGCATTTTTTCATTCTCTTTCCACTGAAACTGTATTTCAGAGCTAAGGGTAAGGCTGGTATGAAAAGTAAAACACAGTGTGAAGCAATCTTCTTAGTTTTACCTTCTTGGAAAGTGGAACAAAATAGAACTGTCAGATTGAGGGCGGGGTGAAATTTGAAAAAGCTGAAGTATTTTTTCTTGCCATTGATAATGAAGTATTTTTGAGATTATCAAGGAATAAATAATCTGCAGTACCCACACTGATATTATACACATTTCAAATTTACATTGTTATCCACTGCAATGGTCAAATGAAATCAATTCTAATATCATAGCATCTTACTCCTAGTGGCTCTTGCATAGTTTGTGGGATTGTAATACGATCACAGAGAAATCATACAGATCATTCTTTGGAATAAGTAGGCTTAATTTGATGCAACAAGTGAAATGGTTACATCTGTCATGTCTCCTGAACTATTTTCTTCAGTTTTGATGGAACAGATTTGGGGTATTTTTTGTATTGTGAATACATATGACATAAACATGGATTGCTTTAGGAAAACTTTGAGATAAATTATCTGTATGTGTTCAGAATATGGGAACTGGTATCACTTAATGAAAGTGCATGAAGTGGCTTGCATACAGTTATTAAATAACATATATATTTTCAGTGACCTGAAATCATTTTGATTTACTTCACAATATTGATTTGGCTATTTAACATTAACTGTGATATTAACTGGGAAATTGATGATTTTCATGATTATACAGCTATTTGTAATCAAGAGCAGAGTAATATGGGATTTCCCTATTTTAAACAGTCTATCTTGCAAAGACAGTAACGTGTTTATTTAGGTATTTGTTTATAGGAAAATATGCATTACTGCTTGAGTGAAAATTACATTTTAATCACCAAACCATGTTTCAGTTGTGCAAAACAGAAACTATTCCCTCGAAAATTAAGGCATATCCATTATACATAAGTAGACATTATATCATATTAAGTGACATGAGATAATTACTGCTGTCAAAGCATAAGCACTTAAACGGGCTTAGGAAGCAGTTTAATTTTAAGAAGGCAAGATGTCCTCCTTGAATAGAAATATTTTATTTACATATAACTTTTTATAGTGTTCTGCTGCTTAGCACTTCATCTTTTAGCATCGGGAAAGCTGGAAACTGTTTGTAAGAGCTATTCAATTGTAAGAACTTAAGCTTCCTTTATTTAGTGCACATACTGCCTACCTACCTGAAGCTCTTGTACCATTTCCATCACCCTGGTAGCTGGTATTTTAAAGCTACATAGTTCGAAATTAATTTCTGGAAAGGAAAGTTTCAGTTTTCAGTTTTATTGTTTGCGTTTTTTTCCTACTTCGGACTATTCCAACTAGAAATACACTCAAGCCTTGCAGAGAGTTATTATGGCTGGAATTAGACTATAATGGATGGACATTTTACCATGAAGCATTTACAGTTATAACAGACCATAATATTTTTAAGCAGTGGATTATATATCTGAATAATATGGCACATGCTCCCTTCACCCACTTAACTCTGACCCTTAACTTGCTCAGTGTTGATGGCTATATGAAAGTCATGTTTTACATAATACTGATCATTAACATCCCAAACAGTAGCTCTCCAGAGTTCTTCCCACCCTGTGGAATACAGTAGTAAACTGAATCCAATACCAGATAAACTAAATCCTTAATTGTTTTGTGATGATGAATTCACGGGATGATTGCAGAAAGGTTTAGAGAGCCTTCTCCTTAGCAGGTGTAAATAATATAGCTACATTGAAACCAATGCAGTTATGCTATTTTATGCCAATTGAGAGTGTGGTCCATATCATTAATTCTCAACTCCCCTTTTAAAATGTATTAATAATAATAATAATTGAATGCAGGAAGTGTTTATTAAAATAAGAAAAGTTTCAGAGATAATTCTGAAATACTGTCTCAAATTAATTAAATTAAAACAATGCTTGAATATTATCAATTATATTCACATCATAAAAGAAAATTGTGTGTTACTGAATAAACATCTAATTTAAATCAGCAAAAGGCAGTGAAATTTTGCCTTTATCCTTTCCTCCGATGTCCATTGAAGTCAATGGAAAGCCTCCTATTCCCCTCAGTTGAGTCTGAAATCAGGCCCCTGGATGCACTCTGGTTTCCAAAAAGTGGATGATTTATATGACGGCCGATTTTTCAAAAGTGCTGAGCACTCAGCCGCTCCCATTGAGGACAATAGGAATGGCTGGATACTGAGGATTTAAAAAATCTAGCCACATTTGTGCTGCACAGCTAGACTAATTGAGGACAGAGGGACAATTTTACTGCTGCTACAAATCTGAAGAAACATTTAATCAAGGCTACATTTGTCCCAAGGTTGGCGGTGGGAAGAAACCCTACTGTGTTTGATTCTGAGTGTGTTTGCTTTAAAAAAAATCTGTTTGTAGTAATTAAAAAGATTGAAGATTATAATTAATTTACATATGGGGGTGTCTTGAGGATTCATTAGTAACGTTTGTTAATGTGAGAGAAGTGTTTAGTTAACATTTGTTCCATGCTTTTATACACAGGGCTAAGTATTTATTTGTGAACAAGAAAAGGAATTGTCATGGAATCATATGAAAATTGATATGAAAGGATATAACAGCTTCTTTAAGGCCACTGCAGGCTCTTCTGTAAGCCTTTAATTAGAAAATGTTTAAAGCATGCATTATTTACTCAATAGAATACCCCACTGTGAACGTACACATAAGCATTTAAGCGCTATTTTAAAATCGATTTTGACCCAATAGAAAAGAACAGCTATAAAAAAAGCTATTTTGTGCCAGGTTTTTGAAGGGGATGTGTACACAGTAAACATGCATTGTAACTCCCCTGCACCTCTCCCCGGCCCCCCAAAATCCCAACCCTATAATTTATTTAGAAAAATACTAATGGTGCTGGGTTGAGGCAATAGCCACTCTTCAACATCTAGCTCAAGGAACCATCAAGGTTTCCATCAGAAACCTGTATTTTCCCACCTTTATAATTTGTTCATAAATCTGTTTGAAGTTGAAAATTGGTTTAAAAAGCATCAGCCCTGAAGCAATTTCTCTGTCTTTCTCTTTCTCTCCACCTTCAAAAAACAGTCCATGGGCTAACTACTTTTCAGTTATATGTACAGAGAAAAAGAGTGATGACCCTGATGTTCCTACATCCTCAAAACCCCTCTTATTGAAACGGTTTTTAAAATTCTGTCATACTTTTAAAAATACACCAATCCTTCACCCCCTCAATCCAAAATAGGTTAAAAATTTCAGCTCAGTACAGGCCCAATCCTGTCTTCCTGATTTAGTGAAAACATTGTGACTACAGTGAGAGAGACAAGGTGGGTGAGGTAATATCTTTTATTGGACCAACTGCTGTTGGTGAAAGAGATAAGCTTTCAAGCTACACAGTGCACTTCTTTAAGTGACTACAATGGGAGTTTTAACTGACTGCCTTTCCGTTTGAGGGATGTTGCCCTCTACTGTCTCTCTCACAGATTAAAGGAGCTGCTCCTGATTAGTTACTAAAGGAGACCTTCCTTCGCTCATGTAGCAAACTCCTGTGGTTTTTTGTGTTGAAGGAGCAGGGTTCTAATACCTGTTCCCCTGAGGGCATATCTACAAGGAATACTCCAGAAAGTTAAGGTGAATTAACTAAAGAGCTGAAGTGAATTAAACCCCTGTGTGGAATCTCTTACTCAAGGTGACTTTATCTTCAGCTACGCTGAATTAAAGCCACTTTGCTACTGAGTGAAAACATCCATGGGGATGAGGAGAGAGTTCACACAGCTTAATTTATGCACCTGGACTTCATACCTTTAGTAGATTCACCTTAGTTTTCCTAGGTGCCCCCAGGTAGCCAAGTTTCATGAGTGTGACTTTATATAATAGTTGTGTCCATTTGTTTGTAGCACAAAAAATAATTAGCAATAGATTGCAGCTGCAACTCTGCTGAGAATTCTGTTGTGTCTGCCTTTTCCACAATAGCTTGACTTCTGCATGAGCCATAACCCCCCCCGCCCCCGTCCAAAGGGGATGTGAGTACATAGGATAAGTTAATGGCGCAAGACTTACACATGGACATACGATAGTTCTGAAGGGAGCATGTTGCATAGAGCATCTGCTCCTTGGTTCCTCTTCCTCCTTTCCCAGTGGTGATTGCTAAGGAGGGGCTCACGGGACTAAGGTCCACCAGTTAAATAGCCTCTCCTTAATTAAGGAGGTGCCTTTCTTTTCTGTCATCTGTCAAGCAGGACCGTGGAGAAAGCAACAATGGGTGGGAGAGAACAGGAGATGAAAGGAGGGACTGGAGGGTTCTCACTCTTCAGTGCAGCAGCATAGAGGGCAGGCTGGGAGGGGCCAGCAGCCTCCAGGAGACCTCCTCCCTCGGCAGCATGCAGCAGTGCGGAGACCACACAGCTCGCCCTGCAGTCTTCTTCGGGGCAGAATCAGAGTAGCCTCCCCAGAGCATTAACGCAGGCACAGAACTCCACCAAGCCTCAGGAACGCACTGGGAAGGAGACTGCTGAGCCTGAGCAGAGAGAGCGAGGAGACAGCCGGTAGGGGCTGGTGGTCAGGGTGGGAACAGGCTCTGACTGCCCAGGGAAAGGAGTGAGGGTGTGTGTGTGACCTGGCTTGGGAGATGGGCGAATAGAGGAAAGAGCAGTGGGAGCAGAGCAGGGAAGCTATGGGGGGTGGTATCAGAATGCCTTTTCTGGAGAGGAGCAAAGGGAAGACCCGCTCCCCAGGCTGGTTGGTGTTGGTTGGTTGATTTTATCTGGGAGATTGGAAATATTTATGGAGGGGCAGAAATGTATTGAGGGAGGTAGGCCAGTATCCAAGTCCCCCTCCCCGGCCAACTCTTATTTTGAGCATCAGTCCCCACTTCTTGAAATCCCACATGTGGTGCGTATAGAGTGAAGATCAGGATTTGAGAGCCCCCTTCCCAGTGATATGAAGCAGCACATCCTACATTCAGTTAATCTGGGACCTAGGAAGCCAGAGAGAGATAAAGGGCATGTCTGTGTGTCCAGGGGCCTCTATGTTGTTTGGGGGGAGTATAGGCCCTGGGTTAGCACTGCGGGATGAGGCTCTATATATACACCCTTAATATCACATGTTTGAAAAGTAAACAGATGATGGTATTTTTACCTGCCAATACATGAGAGTCGGGGGCCTGTGTTTCTCCCCTTCAAACAGCCCGTATTTTCAGGCCATGCAAAGGATCCAGAACTCTACCGCATTAAAATGATGCCTCCAGTGTTTGTTCAAATCCACTTGGAAAGTGTTCAGAAGAGTGAACCAGCAAAACTATTAAATATAAAACAATTTTATATAAATGGCAAATAGGTTGTTTATTTCTTTCTTTTTATGATGGTGAAAATGTCAAATTATTTATCTAAGGGAGACCAGTTGGCACCACTACTTTGAATGCAATGCAATTTGCTGCAGAGAATGACTGAAAATAAAACATGCTTTGCTATAAAACAATAATGCAAAATGTTTTTAATTGTTTTGGCTGGTAATTAGTTCTAGGTAAGACATTAGATGCTTTTAAAGAACATTAGTGTTACATTTCATAAAGATTACTTTTGTTCAGCTGGGCCTATTTCCTACATGTTTGGAAAATACTGGAACACACCTTAAATAAGCCAGTTCAGTAATAGTTTTAGTTGCTGTTGTACGTTGCATATTGCAGATCCTTAGTAATGTAACTATTGCATTTCATACTTCAACATCTGACTTTTAGGGCCAGATTGTGAACTCATCTCGCGTGTGAGCAGTGGGACTTTTCATGTGAGTAACTGCTCACTATTGTGAGTAAAGAGTTCATAATCTGCCCTCAAAGTTCAGTAAAGATATTCAGTGTAAAATAAATTGAGCAAACTTCTGCAAGAATTAGTAAGTCTTGTAAGAATTAGTGGACTCTGATCAGGGTGTAATCACTTAAATCACTTGATTTTTTTATCATTGATTTAAATCAGACTTTGTAAAGCTCATGTGAAAATATATCCTTCAGTGTTAGCTAGCAATGAAAAGCTATTTACATTTTCAGTACAATGCAAACATATTGTGAATTTTTTTGTACACATGAGCCAATTTTTTTTTAAAATAAGGACCTAAAGTTAGGCTCCAAAGGGTGATATTTTCAAAAGCACCCAAATAACTTTGGAGTACATGTTGGGTGAGGTAATATATTTTATTATTTTATTTATTATTTACAGATGTTGATCCAATAAAAAAATATTACCTTACCCACCTTGTCTCTCTTACAAGCACAAATTCTATAGACTTCAAACTGCAAAGCAATCCCTGATGAAGGAGTATAGCCTTGTCAAAGCATTTCAGCTTTCTTAACTTGTGGAAATCCAGTACAGGTCTGTCGCATCTTACGCACATTTAACATGCGCAATTTCAGCTTTACGCGGTCGGCAAAAACAAAAAAGAGAAAAATAACAATTTTAATACTGTACCTGTAGTGCGGGCAATTCCGCCCACCATTCAACTCAATGTAATTTTGACTATACGTGGTTTTCGCTTTACGTGCTAACTGCGGAATGGAACCCCCACGTAAGGTGAGACTTGCCTGTATATCAGAAGGTGAAGCTGGTTGCAAATACAGCAGGGACTACTTGATTATCAAATTTGTGTTTTGAGTTTTTGTTCCCAGCAGAAGGATGTTAATGAGTTCCTGGACTTGTCTTCTTTAGTATAGGGTGAGCATTTCAAATATCAGGTTTCAGAGTAGCAGCCGTGTTAGTCTATATCCGCAAAAAGAACAGGAGTACTTGTGGCACCTTAGAGACTAACAAATTTATTTCAGCATGAGCTTTTGTGAGCTACAGCTCATTTCTTCGGATGCATAGAATGGAACACACAGACAGGAGATATTTATACATACAGAGAACATGAAAAGGTGGAAGTATGCATACCAACAGGAAGAGTCTAATCAATTGAGATGAGCTATCATCAGCAGGAGAAAAAAAACTTTTGAAGTGATAATTAAGATGACCCAAAGAAGGTGTGAGGAGAACTTAACATAGGGAAATAGATTCAATTAGTGTAATGACCCAACCATTCCCAGTCTCTGTTTATCTATTCAAGTGACACCATCATAGGACCTAATCACATCAGCCATGCCATCAGGGGCTCGTTCACCTGCACATCTACCAACAGTGATATATGCCATCATGTGCCAGCAATGCCCCTCTGCCATGTACATTGGCCTAACCAGACAGTCTCTATGCAAAAGAATAAATGGACACAAATCTAACATCAGGAATCATAACATTCAAAAACCAGTGGGAGAACACTTCAACCTCTCTGGCCACTCAGTGACAGACTTGAAGGTGGCAATTTTGCAACAAAAAAACTTCAAAAACAGACTCCAAAGAGAGACTGCTGAACTTGAATTAATATGCAAATTAGACACAATTAACTCAGGCCTAAACAGAGACTGGGAATGGTTGGGTCATTACACTAATTGAATCTATTTCCCTATGTTAAGTTCTCCTCACACCTTCTATGGGTCATCTCAATTATCACTTCAAAAGTTTTTTTTCTCCTGCTGATGATAGCTCATCTCAATTGATTAGACTCTTCCTGTTGGTATGCATACTTCCACCTTTTCATGTTCTCTTTATGTATAAATATCTCCTGTCTGTATGTTCCATTCTATGCATCCGAAGAAGTGAGCTGTAGCTCACGAAAGCTCATGCTGAAATAAATTTGTTAGTCTCTAAGGTGCCACAAGTACTCCATTTCAAATATGACATCTTGTATTAGAAATAATCTCTGTGTAAAGCTGAAACTCTGCTGAATAGGAAACTAACAAATGAAACAAATACAAAACATCCACATTAGCAATTTAACATTAGTAGATGGGAAGAAAGTAAAGCACTAGCAACACGTAAATAAAAAATCATGGTTTAAATATTAAAGATTTTTGTAAATCATGACTCTTATCCACTCTGATTCTCATTGTGACAGAAGATACTAAAAAACACCCATAACGCATCCATTTTTAATTCTTTATTGCTGATGCAGTACTAATGTGTGTTTATAACCATCATTGTTAGCAGTGCAAGCACACTGTGTAAAAAAAAATGTTGGCATTTGAATTAAAAGACTGGGTTTTTGAGGTGAAATCCTGACCCCACTGAAGTCTATGGCAGAGCTCCCATTGACCTCAATAGGATCAGAATTTCACTTCTAATTTTTCCAGTAAGTGCACCCAATTGAAAAAGTTGTGCTGTACCTGAGCTTAGATGCATAGATCGCACAGTCAGGCAGTTGGAAAGATTTTATTCTTAGTCAAATGAGATGCAACATGTATGTTCCTAAATGGTTTCATTGACAGCATTGGAAGCTCAAATGCTTCAGTCAGCCACAAAACAGGAACAAGTGAGCAGCTGCATTTGGAACTCCTTTGCTCTGCATCATCACCCGTCAGTTGGGGGGACCATTTTCGAGCACAGCACAATCTCCTTGGCCTCTCTACTGAGACTGCCAGTGTGGGATATGTTGTTCTTTGTGGTTTGGGCTTTTCTCCATAAGGCACTGCCAGAGAGAAGCCACTAGTGCATTTCATGTAGGCCTCTGGTTAATTTCAAATGGGTCACTAGATAGCCATGATGCTCTTTCAGTGGCTAGCACCCTGGTTCGGAACTACAGCTGTATCTGATTATCAGACACTGGAACTATCCAGTCCTCCCCCACATAACAAGCAAAACAGGAAACAGACCAAAGTCTTCATAAAACTTCCCTTCTTAAATGCACTGTTTAATTTTGAGACATCTGTGAAGAGCCTACTGTTGGATGGTGAGATTGTAGTTGTTGAGTTAATTGGCAAACAGCTGGGCTTAATTTGTTTGCATTCAGCAATCATATTTTCACCTGGGATCTTTCTCTCTTTTGTGCTGATGTGACAGCATTAAGTTATAATGCTCTGGTGATGTTATTGTGGCAAATAACTTTCTTCCTTGCTGGTTGGATGCAATATTTCCTGTGTCACAGAAATGATTGCCTGTTACTTGTTTAAATGGTTATTTATCTGTAGTCTGGTAGTACCTGGGGGGTCCTACTGAGACTGACATCTCATCTAGGTAGGTACCGCAGAAATGGTCTGCAGGAAGGGATTGCCTCACCCTAGGCTTACAATATAAACAGACAATAAGTGAGAAGGGAAACTGAGGCACATACAGCATAAGTCACATGCCTAAGGTCATACGGCAAGCCAATGGCTGAATGAGAAATAGAACGCAGGTCTCTTGACTCTAATTCAAGGCTCTTCCCATGAGACATTTTAATGTTTTTTAGAAGGTCTCTCTATAAGTCTATAATATATAACCAAACTACTGTTATATGTAAAGTAAACAAGGTTTTCAAAATGTTTCAGAAGCTTTATTTAAAATTAAATTAAAATGCAGATCTTATCAGATTAGTGTGATCCTTGCCCTTGCTTTTCCTTGCTGAGTTTTCCAATGTCTGGTGACACGTATTTGGATACTTTAAGCTGCACACAGGCTTCTGAGTGATCAGTTGTTAACTGGCTGGAACCCCAGATCAGCAGCTGAGGTGAGTGGAGCTGGCGGCTGGTAGGGCTGAGCAGGGCCGGAGGCATGGACCCTGTCTGGCAGGGGACCCGCGCTGAAACTCCAATCGAAAGCAAGTTGAGTGGGGCTGTGGCGGGGACCCCGGCTGGCAAGGAGCCAGCAGCCAGAACCCCAGAGCGGCAGCGGACTGAGCAGGTCAGCCCGCCCAGCTCTGGGGTTTCGACGGTGGGCTGAGCGTCTCCGCCCACCCGCCCCCGCTCTGGGGTTTCGGCTGCTGGCTCCTGCCAGCCGGGGTCTCAGCCCACTGCCAGCCTGGGATTCCTTCACCCAGGCCTGCAGCAGGGGCTGAGTGGGACCAGTGGCGGGATCCTGGTTGGCAGGAGCCAGCGGTGGAAACCCCAGAGTGGCGGCGGGCTGAGCGGTTCAGCCCACGCCACGTGCCATCAAAAATAGGCTCATGTGCCACCTTTGGCACGCGTGCCGTAGGTTGCCGACCCCTGAGTTAGTGAGTTCTGCAGAATGCATTCTATTATAGCTCATGTGCCAGAGCAACCCTGAATGGTGGGGGCGACGAAGACCGCAGCCTGAACTGGGAGTGAGCTGGGACACTGATAGGTCCTGGGGGGTCAGTGAAGGAGCTGGCATAAAGACATTAAGGGAAGCATACTTCAGAGGAGCAGCCGATATGCTACTTCTATAGGCATAGCCTGTGCTTCCCCCACCACTGTCCGGCAGCAATAAAAAGGTGCGCAGGGAATAGGAGGCAAAAACATCACTGACTGGCTGGTGCACCCTCTCTGGGCTTAAAGCATTGCAGTCAGTGCTGCATGGCCAACCTCAGTCCCTCACGTTTCTGGAGTGGTGATCATGTAGCTATGGCTGACTCCAGGGGGAGCAAATGTGGCTGGGATGCTGCCTGAAGTCTCTCTCCCCCGTCCCCAGGGCACACCAAATGGATACCCATAATTTAGCCTTAGGTGTTCCTGCTCTCTCAGCACTGGCATAAATAGGTACTGCTTCATTGGCATTGGCCCTTTGTGTTCTCTTGTTAATCATATATACACATAGGCCTATTTGTACAGTGTCTAGCTGTACTCAATCAGCCCCATAGATTATAGAATCATAGAATCATAAAATGTAGGACTTGAAGGGACCTCGAGAGATTGTCTAGTCCAGCCCCCTGCTCTGAGGCAGGACTAAGTAAATCTAGATCATCCGTGACAGGTGTTTGTCCAGCCTATTCTTAAAAATCTCCAATGATGGGGATTCCACAACCTCCCTTGGAAGCCTTTTCCAGAGCTTAAATACTCCTATTGTTAGAAAGTTTTTTTTTCCTAATATATAACCTAAATCTCTCTTGCTGTAGCTTCAACCCATTACTTCTTGTCCTACCTTCAGTGGACACGGAGAACAATTGATCACTGTCCTCTTTATAACCGTCCTTAACATAGATGAAGACTGTCATCAGGTCCCACCTCATTCCCTCCTCAGTCTTCTTTTTCTCAAGACCAAACATGCCCAGTCTTTTTTAATCTTTCTTCATAGGTCAGGTTTTCTAAACCTCTTATCACCTTTGTTGCACTTCTCTAGACACTCTTCAGTTTGTCCACATCTTTCCTAAAATGGTGGTTACCCAGAATTGGACACAGTACTCCAGCTGAGGCCTCACCAGTGCCGTGTAGAGTGGGACAAATTACCTTTTGTGTCTTACATATAATACTCCTGTTAATACATTGCAGAATGATATTAACCTTTTTTTGAAGCTGCATCAGATTTTTTACTTGTATTCAATTTGTGATCTGCTATAACACTCTGATGCTTTTCAGCAGTACTATGACTTAGCCAGTTCTTCCCCAGTTTATAGTTGTGCATTTGATTTTTTTCCTCCCCAAAGTGAAGTACTTTGCACTTATCGTTATTGAATTTAATCTTGTTCAATTCAAATCAATTCTGTAATTGGTTAGGGTCATTTTGAATTCCATTATCCAAGTCATTAATGAAAATATTAAATAGTATTGGACACAGGTCTGACCTCCGTGGGACCCAACTAAATATTCCCTCCCAGTTTGAGAGCAAACCTCTGATGATTATACTTTAAGTATGGTCTTTCAACCAGTTGAGCTCCCATTTATAGTAATGTGATCTAGATGACATTACCCTTGTTTGCTTATGAGAATGTCATAGAGTCCTACATGTGGGACTGTGTCAGAAGCCTTACTAAAATCAAGATAGATCCTGTCTACTGCTTCCCCTGTCCACTAGGCTGGTAACCTTATCAAAGAAGGAAATTAGGTTGGTTTGGCATGATTTGTTCTTGACAAATCTGTGGGGGCTATTCCTTATAACCCTATTATTCTCTTAGTGCTTAAAAATTGATTGTTTAATAATTTGTTCCAGTATCTTTCCAGGTATCAAAGTTAAGCTCACTGGTCTATAATTCCCTAGGTCCCCTTTGTTCCCAATTTTAAAGATATGTACTATGTTTTCCTTCTCCAGTCCTCTGGGACCTCACCTGAGTCCTGTGAGTTCTTGATAATAATTGCTAATGGTTCTGAGGTTACTTCAGCTAGTTCCTTAAGTACCCTAGGATGAATTTTATCAGGCCCCGCCAACTTGAAAACATCCAATGTATCTAAATATGCTTTAACCTGTAGTTTCTGAATTTTGGCTTGCGTTCCTTCCCCCGGTAAATTTTGTTGAGTAAGTGGTCACCATTAACCTTTTGGTGAAGACTGAAGCAAAATAGGCATTAAACACCTTGGTTTTCTTGGTGTCATGAGTTATTAGCTCTCCTTCCCTGCTAAGAAGAGGACCTACATATTCCTTCATCTTTCTCTTGCTCCTATTGTATTTAAAATACCTCTTCTTGTTACGTTTTATAGCCCTTGCTAGGTGTAACTCATTTTGTGTCTTAGCTTTTCTGATTTTGTCCCTTCATGCTTGTGCCATTCTTTTGTACGCCTCCTTAGCAATTTCTTCATATTTCCAGTTTTTTTGTAGTATTCCTTTTTTGATTTTCAGGTCATTATCAAGCTCCTGATGGGACCACATTGGCCTCTTTCTATTCTTCCTATCTTTCCTTCCCAGAAGGGTAGTTTTCAGCTTTGCCTTTAATATAGTTTCATTGAGAAACTGCCAGTTCTCCTGAACTCCTTTTCCCTTAGATTTTCTTCCCATGTTTGTTTACTTATCAATTCTCTGATTTTGTTAAAGTCTGCTTTTTTAAAGTCCATTGTCCCTATTCTCCTGCCATCTCTCCTTCTTTTCCTTGGAATCAAGAAATTATCTGTAAGGGAAAATCCAGTGATATCCAAACCTTATAGGCCCAAGCCTCATGTCAAGCTGCCAAGGTCAGCCCGCTTAAATGTACAAAGGGGAGCACAGAGGAGGCAGTGGAAAGTACCCAGTAGTCCCCAGCAGAAAAACAATTTTGCAATATCCCTTACAGTCAACATCTAACCGCAAAAGAACAGACAATAACAGAAAAGGGCTAATATGGAAGAAACTTAATTTTGCTCCAATCGGTATTAACTTTGCAATATTTTAATAAGAAAATAACAAGGAAATGATGTATGTAACCTTGTGTACTTACTTAGTGGTTTTAAGCTTTATAAGCCTGTCTGTAACCAGCTTCGAGGAGGCTGTTTCCAATAGTGGTCCTCCCCTGCGCGCTTGTAATCAATAAAAGGCCTCAGGCTGATCTGAGTAAAAAAACACAATGCATGGATTGATTTTTCTACATTTGGTGCCGTGACTCGGCTAGACGGTGACCCCTGAGAGCCGGAGGACCACGGGCAGTTTCCCACCAGACCCCGGTCCCCTTTGAAAGGTAAGAGACCTTTTGAAATCTCTATTGTGGGTTTCTGGTGGAGGACTGCCCATAGGCTCAGGGTTCGGGTGAATTACACGCTCTATTCAGACTTTGCTGCCAGATACACCTGATGCCTCTCTGGTTCTGGTTCCCCGGGAAGAGCCACTGGGTGTGGCTGGGTAGGTCATAGGTCGACCTCCGGTTTTGTGTGCCAGAATGAAAGTGAAGGTCGGTAGACCGATGTGAGTGAAAGTCACAGGAAGACGCCCAGAGCTCCCTGCGAAGCCGTTGGCTTGTGACCAGAGGTTGTTCTAACGCAAGCCCTGTGGCTCCATCTAGCGGGCATCATGATAAATGCCCTGACTCGGACCTTTCTTCTTTGCATGGCATGACCGGCGAGGGGCCTGTCTGGGTCTAGGTTTGTGTGATCCCATTCCTTACCTCTGGATCCCCTCCTCCGCCGGTAAAAGGCAGTCTGGCGAGCCACCGACGAGTCCAATGCCCCATCAGAAAGCAACAGAGTAAATGGCATTGGCCAGCGCTCTTTGCTGGAAGGGGGTGTAGACAGTCATGGACACCCTATGTTCAGACCTTCCCTTTGTGAAAGTCCCGAGTGAAAGTGATCTGGTCTGGTCTGGAAAATGGGGGCCGGCTAGTCGAAAGGAATAAATTTAGTTATTTTTACAACAAAATAAAACACAGCTGAGATTTTTTTATAAGGCACTTGAACGTCTCCACACAATTACTGAACGTATGGTAACTCGTAAATTCTTTATGGTTTAGATTCTTCTTTGACAGCTTTTTGCCTGTTAAATATGATCTAGAGTTTGTTGTTTTTTATTTTTCTCATTAGCTCCCTTTTCTTAGATATTGCACAAGCTGGTATGTGAAATAGTCATTGAAGTTAGAGATGGAAGAGACCTGTTAGATAATCCTGTCCAGCTCTGTATCAATGCAGGGTTGCTTTCTACTGTGCATTTTCTAGTACAGGTATCTTGTGCAATCTGGTTTTAAATGTTTCAAGCTACGGCTGTGATCTTGCAAAGACTTAGGCACATGCTGAACCCGATGCACTGTAATTCCATTTATTTCAGTGGAGCTATTCACAATGCGTAAAATAAGCGGATGCGTAAATCTTTATAGGATCAAGTCCTATGTAACTTACTCTCGCTGCCCTGGGCTGCCTCTGTAGCCTAGTACTCTGCTTCTCCCAGTTGCATTTTTCCTTATCAGTTTCAACCCTTTATACTTTGTAAATATAGAAACATTAATTATATTCATATAATAAATACCTGCTCTCCAGGCTGGGCTCTATCTTGTGTGTCATATCCAAGTAGCTGAGCTTGGCCGATGTGGGTTCTGTGGGAGGAGACATCTGTGATTGGTGCTGCAACTCTGGGGCTCTCTCCTACTCTCCCTGCTCTATTAGGATTTCCATAATGATGGACCTGCCTTGTCTCATACAATGCTCAGTTGCTGAAGGATGCGCAAAAAACCTCTGCAGAGCCTAAGCTTCAAATCCTTCTCCCCCAACCCTGTGCTGCAGAACTGCACAGATTCCACAGCATTCAGGGCCCTTCTGTGCTGCAGGGAGGAGACAGGATTAACCCATTGGTGTCTACACCCCTCAAATATTTGTAGACTGTTACCATTCCCCCCCCTCCCACCCCCCATTGGCCATCTCTTACTCAAGCTCCTGTCCAGATATTTAGCTCTTTTAATCTGTCATTGTAAATTAATACCTCCAGTCCTGGATTTATTTTGTGATGTCCCACCAGTTTGTCAGTCTTGAAACACGGTGCCCAGAACTGAATGCAATACTCCAGGAGTGAAACCCTGGCCCCATTGAAGTGAATGGCAAAATTCTCATTGATTTCAGAGGGCCAAGGATTTCACATTTTATGTGATAATGCCAGCACCACAGAGAAGACGATTGCCTCTCTGGTTCATGACATAAGCCCTTTAAGTGGTTAGTTCAGATTTCCATTGGCCTTTCTTTGTACTGTATCATATTACAGATTGTTGTTTACCTTATTCTCTCCTATGAACTCCTAGGTCTCCTTCACTACTATTGTTTCCTGGATCTCTCCCTCCTATTATGTGTAAAGCAACAAAAGTGGTCAGGGAGTTGGAGTGATAAGTGGCTGATAAAAGATTAAAAGAGCTAAATATGCATGTAGTGGCTTGGCTAAGTGATGACTAAGAGAGACAGTTTATAACAGCTTGCAACTATCTGAAGGATGGAAACACCAAGGAAGGTGAGGAAATATTTAGTGTGGTACATTGAAGTATAATGTAGAATAAGAGATGACATTTTAAAAGGGAAATGCTGCCTGGAAGAACTACTCTACTACTATAGACTAGTCTCCCAAGGGAAATGGCTAAATCTGTATTCCTTTATTTGAGATTTCTAAAACTGGACTGAAGGAAACACTAGAATATTGATTTTAAGGGAACAGTCCTACATTAGCAGGGTTATGGACTGGATGATCTAATGATTCTTTTCCATCACTAGCTTCAGGGATCTCTGATGGTTCTCTGAATTTACCAATATCTACTGAGGATAAACAAAATATACAAGATGTGCATTAGTTTCCTATATGATGCACTGAGAATATTCTGAATTTGAGGAATAAATTGTAGCTGCTGAAATTAATTCTGGCCTTCATAATTAGTTATTACATCTAATCATATCCTCAGCAAAGAAATTTGATATTGTTTCTCTTGATGCGCAGAAAAAAGTTGCCGCCTGTTTCTAACAGTAGTTTTTATTCCAAGGTGCTGTAATAATTCTAGTATAAATAGTATCAATGCAGTACAGTATAACCAATATAAATATAATGGAAATTTTGCTCTTTCTGATTACCTGTAGGAAAGACTAATATTAAGCCCTTGCACAGCGTTTTAAATGTCCAAAGTGCAATATAAACATTAACTAATGCTTAAAGCAGCCTTCTAAGGTAGGCATCAGTATCCTCGTTCTGCAGACTGGAACAGTAGGACAGAGATTAAGGACAAAACTTTCAAAGATGGATGCCTAAAGTTAGGCAGGTAATTCACATGGAAGTCATTGGGTTCTCTCAAAACCAGGTCACTTTGATCTGGGTATCTAAATATGGGTGTAGATACACTATTTTAGACATTCAGATTGTAAAATTTAGTCCTTAGACACTGGCCCGAATCTACCGGAGTCTTTACCAAAACTTGGATTAGAACTCACAAATTTTGACTCTGTCTTGTGTTCAATTCTATGGATAGGGATCCCCATCCCTCTAGCGATGTCAGTTTCTTCAAAGGTTTCTCAAGGGGCCACCCATATACAATAACAATTCTCAAGGGAGAGAACATACATTACTGCCGTGAGGGAGGGGTGTTTTGAAGGAACTTCATATGCTGTAGACATTGCTGGAATGGATTTCTCTTACTGTGAATGGGAGGCAGATGAACTCCTCCCAAGTCATATGAACTCTCTGTAGGTTGAAAACCTCTCTCAGCAGTGCCAGTTCTTTGAAGTGGAAACCTTCACAGTGTGAGGGAATGTTTGAAGTATGAACTCCGCTCTGGTCAGGACACCCACCCAGCACTGATCAGTGGGACTGTGTAATGAATGCTAACACCTGCACCACCGTTTTTCTTTATTCTTGTACATTTCAAAATGTTTCTTTATGGCTGCTGGTCTCCCAGGCTACACAGCAGTAATACGGGGCCACTGAAGACCTCCCACTTACGAGATGCAGCATTGCAAGCCATTCCTATGGTGGCATTCAGTGCCTCCCCCCAGACACGCGTAACTCCTTGGCATGGGGTGTGGGCACATTCTTCTCTGGCTGGCTGGCACTCAAAGGGTAAAAGGGTAAAGGGGCCACACAACCAAGAGCCAGATCCTGAGTTGGTGTAAATCATTGTAGTGCTGTTGATTGAATGGAGCTATGGTGGGTGACATCACCTCAGGGTCTGGCCCTGTGTCTCTCTGGCTGCTGGTATGAATAGGGAGCGTATCTGGGAAGATACAAAGGGTTTGTGGGGCTGAAGATTCCACCATTTGGCAATTGTGGGGAGGAACACCCCTCTCTGTTTGGGAAAGCCCTCCACAAAGGCGCTGGGCAACTGCCACCTCCTCTGATCAAGGACGGGAGCCCCCACCACTCACCCGCCTGCACTGATAGGATGGGCTCTTGCATGAACACGAGGTCAATGACCCAGCTTATGACTGTCGTAATTCTCATTGGATGTGCAGGCCCAGCAGTGTCATGCTGCAGAGGCTGTGGCAGCAGGCGTGATGTAGGTGGTCTTTTGAGTAGGCTGTTCCTGAGTGAGAGACAGCATCCTGTGTCTGGAAGGCCACAGATAACTAAAGCACTTCCTGTATTGGGCAAGACCAAGGGGACTGCAAGGCAATTCGGAGTGGCTCTATAATATTTTAGCAGAGAGTGAAATGATACATGGGTACAGACATTATAAAGTGCTCATGGAGCATAGACATTTTTCCATAGGGAAACAATAACCCCATAAATCTATTTTTTCTTAACATATCCTCCTTTCTCACCAGTAACCATAAAATAATTATTCTATTAAAGAAATGGAGAAGGTGATGATGACTCTTCAGGCAATTGGGTGATCTGATTGGCTGTGAATCTGTGAATGCTCTAACTGAAGCAGAACATTTAAATATTTATATAATATCAAAATTTATATTATAATATTTATTTTAAATGTTCTGCTTCAATTAGAGCCTTGCTGCAATCCATATTTAGACTTCATTTTCAGCCAGAGCTGCCATTCTTTCTGCCTCTCTTATCACAAAATTGGATCAAGAAAATGGGTCAAAGGTGTTTTGATCCTTCATACAAAGTTATTTGCTGTTGTATGCTCCTGCACAACCATCATGTGTTTTCACAATCCTGAGGAAGATGTCTCAGGGTGCCAGACAGGGACATTGTAACTTGGCCTACTGCAAAGAAAAAGATATTAGGTTCCAGTAAAAAAAGATTGTTAATGTAAAAAGTGCTCTGAATACTTTCAAGGATGCCCTAAAAAGGAGGGCATTATTACTCATGTCAGAAATTGCTTCTTCTGTAGCATATCTGAACAAACAGGGTTCCAGGAATGAGTAGATGTCTCAAAATTGTCCATTGTATCCTCTCTGTAGAAAACTATTGGTCAGCTCTCTTACCCCAGAGAGAATGTGCAATGTTGACTTATGAATATTGTTTCTGCATTTTACATACATTGCTTGGAAATGTCCTCGTGGTAGCTTAGTATGTTATGAGATTATTGTGAATTTTTTAGGAGTATGCAATTTCCCTTAGGATGAATGACTGCATTTGAGCTACTCCTCTTCTATGCAAGTGGTAAGCAAGATGAGAATCAGGCCCCAGAAACTTCCATAAGAGTTTTGGGTGCACAGAAATGCAGTAGCAACTGCTTTGCTATTATCATGAGGGCCACTAAGGCTGATGCACAAATATAAGTTATCCCCGACCCATGTGTAATAGTTCCCTTATGTTCAATAATGGAAAGTGTAATGAAGGGAACAGAGGTATAGGTTTGAAGAAAGTTATGCCCCAGGGCTTCAGACAATTTTCTGGTTGGCCTACATACTGTGTTTATATCTAGCAATTATCCATAAATATTCAGATAGAAAGCTCCTAGCCTGACCAGAGTATCTTAGGATATAATTTATTATGAGTGCATTTTCTGTTTATAGAACTTTTTTTCATTTTTGCATAACCACAGCTTACCTGTGATATTTCAAACCCTGCATATTTCACAGACCCCAGAGTGATTTAGCCCTTCGGGATACATTATGGATAGTTACTCTACTCATGTCTCACTTCTGCACTCTATAATAAGTACTGAGCGATTGCTCTGTCCTTATGTAATTTGTAAAATTGATCTGCTAACTAAACGTCTGACTCACTGACAAAGGAAAAGGAAAGACAAATTAAATGTCTTATGCAATGGTGAACTGCACAGCATTATTTGTAATTGGGTATTAGAGATCTACCTAGCAGACTGTGGGAGCATCTGAACCTAGCACACTTATGAAACTGCAGTCTCTCTGTTTGTCATCACATACACGTATCAGCTACAACATATTTTAAGTGAAGGGAACTTATGAAAGTGCAACTTCCCCTGCCCACATGGAAGTGCTGGTTGTAGTAGCCGACCCTGCTCCCTGGATCCCCAGGGAGGTCCCTCTGCTGAGACACTGCAGAATCTGTGGTCCAGAGTAATGGGCAGAGGTAGTGAGAAACAAGGCCCTGGCTGCTCTGTAGAAAACCAGGTGCGGTGTTAACATTGGTGAAAACTATAACTCCTGGGGAATCCTCTCTGTGACTGCTCCTGACCAGCCACAGCATCCTAGAGTCATGCTGGTGAGGGATAGCAGAGTGATGTTGCTGAGGGTTGTCTAATGAAACCTACCCAGAGTATTGGTTTTTGTAAAGAACAATAATGATCCTTTCTTTTCGAAGAGAATTGTTCAGAAGTATATTTTACTGCAAGTGCGCTATTCCTGAGGGGTGGGAATCACTTAATACATTGGAGATTTGCAATATTTTGTTAATGTGTATGTGCATCTCCTATATGATAGGGTAGTGCAGGAGAAGGCCTTTTTAATTAAAAGGCAAGACACAATGTTAGGTGGCATAAAGGGGTGACTATATATGGTTATCCCCATGGCATCAGCAATGACTCTGTTCCATAAAAGAAAACCACCTTTGCCTTTAGTTATCTTTTCCCTCTTGGGGCCAGTCTTTTTTTCTCCCAAATCAACTGATTTTTCAGAAACCACAAAATCCCACTAAGGTCCTATATTCTCCCCTCAGTAGCCTTGTCTGTTCTGGGAAAATGCATAGCGTTAGAAAACTTGTTCATATACATGTTCTAAATTATGCTATTTAAATATCATTTTGCTCTTAATGTGAACAGGGACAACTTAGAAAAACAAACAAAGTTTCCCTGGGTTTCTGTGACGTGTAAACCACAACCAGCCAACACATTTTAAAACAGGGCTTTTCCTTGTCTAAGCTAGGGGCTAAATCCTGTTTAATGTATTTGTTCTCATGCCTACACTGGGGAAACGCATCATGATGCGAAACAAGTCCAATAGATGACCATAACTCCTGTTGATATTTAACAAGAGCTACGTGTGCAGGTGAGCTACTCTCGAAGGCTCAGTGCCTTAGGACTGGGATGCAGAGCCTCTCCCATCCGGTCCAACAGTTTACATCTGGCTCAGTAGTAGCAATCCCATTGCTGTTTGTTGGGCAATGCGACATGTTCCAGGTGGGCCAGTGACAGTGCCACAAATAGCCCCATTCTAACTGGCCCTAATTACCAGCCTCAGCAGCTTGAATGTTCACGGCGTCTGAACTTAAGTTAGACATTGTCCCTTCAAAATAAGGTGGAGCCACATTGTTTGCCCAGAGCATCAAGCTTGTATCACCACTGTTTTATTATTTCGTTGATAACTGGAGGATGTCGGCCTCCAGGGCTGTCAGTCTGGCACTTTACATGGGCACTGCATTCATTTTTAAAATTCCAGCATAAACGAAGAAAACCACAAGAATCTCAGGCAGGTGCTGAGGGAATACTGACCCAGCACAATTTCGGTACATTTTACTTTTGCAGGGGCAGATCAAAAATTGTCCAGGGTCTCCTACAGTATATCCTGTTTCTGGACTATAGATGGAGAAATGTGGCTAAGAACAAAGTTGAGCAGAGATTCTTGTGTCTGAGAATGGAGACTGACCGAAATAATAGAGTAGAAACTAGACCGCTCAAAATTTTTATCCTGCAGTTCTGTGTCTTTGTATTCTATAGACTTTGTTGTCAGGATGCGTGAGAGCTGGGTTTTTGAGTGTTTGCTTTTGAAACTAATAGGGTAGTTTCACTAAATCATAAATCTGCTGGCTGTTTCTTCTTTGAGGTTGTGGAGACAGATGGGGCAGATTCAGTTTATATTGTGCTTTCTTCAGTGAAGCACAGCAAATTTGTAATCTGAAAAAAAAAAACCCTGCATAAGCAGCATTGCTTATACCAAATGCTGTCCTATTATTTAGTGTGAAAATAATCTTTGTAGTTCCTCCCTGATGTCTAAACTACAGTTCACCATATCTTTTCTATAGCCCAAGAGTTTTTCCTAATCTCCCTTCTTGAGTGGTAGCAGCTAATTTAGACCCCATTACTTTGTATCATTCCCATAATTGGGATTATGTTTCCCAATGTGCATTACTTTGTATACATCAACATTGAATTTAATCTGCCATTTTATTGCCCAGTCACCCAGTTTTGTGAGATCCCTTTGTAACTCTTCGCAGTCTGCTTTGGACTCGAGTAATTTTGTAACGTCTGCAAATTTTACTACTTCACCGTTTACATCTTTTTTCCAGATCATTTATGAATATATTGAATAGCATGGGTCCCAGTATGTATCTCTGGGGGACCCCATGTTTAGCTCTCTCCATTCTGAAAACCAACCATTTGTTACAATCCTTTGTTTCCTATCTTTTAGCCAGTTGCTGATCAACGAGAGGACCTTCCCTCTTATCTCATAACTGCTTACTCTGCTTAGGAGCCTTTAGTGAGGGACTTTGTCAAAGGCTTTCTGAAAGTCTAAGTACACTACGTCCACTGGATCCCCCTTGTCCACATGCTTGTTGACTCCCTCAACGAATTCTAATAGGCTGGTGAGGCATGATTTCTGTTTACAGAAGCTGTGTCAACTCTTCCCCAACATATTGATGAGTTTGCCTTGATGGCCTGTTTTGCTTAGCAATAACACAGCAAGGCCTACTGAAAAATTTACTGGCTGGGGTAGAGAGGCCAAATTTATGACCTTGCCAGATAAGACAGTGCTTGCAGAGTCTGGGGAAAATGCTTGCAGACACTTTGTGAAGCAACTTGTACTAATTATGAAGCTTATCAAGAAATAACAGTTGCTCTTTGTTTTTCTCTTGTATGCTGGGAAAGTATAACTGGGAAGGTAACAGTGATGACGCAACGTAAGTGATGACGCAATGAAGTAGATAATAAAAGCAATCTGAATTTGCAGAAGGGAGGGCTTGTTCTGTGTGGAGAACGGGCTGGTTCTTTGTTGCTTGTGTGCATACATCAATAAAGAACTTGGTATTTGGACTTTGCTGGGTTGCCTCTCTCTCTTGCGGTCAGACAACGAACCTGAAAAGTCTGGGATAGAGAGAACCCCGACAATATCATGATTATAGATGTATCTGATAATTCTGTACTTCACTATAGTTTCAAACAATGTGCCTGGTACTGAAGTGAGGCTTACCGGCCTGTAATTGCCAGGATCGCCTTTGGAGCCTTTTTAAAAAATTGGCATCACATTAGCTATCCTCCAGTCATTTGGTACAGAATCTGATTTAAATGATAGCTTACGTAGCACAGTTAGTAATTCTGCAATTGCACATTTGAGTTCCTTCAGAACGTTTGGGTGAATGTCATGGGACTTGGGTGAATGGTCCTGGTGACTTACTACTGTTTAATTTATCAATTTGTTCCAAAATCTCCTCTAGTGACACATCAATCTGGGACAGTCCCTCGGATTTTTCACCTAAAAAGAATAACTCAGGTGTGGGAATCTCTCTCACATCCTCTGCAGTGAAGGCTGATGCACATAGATGCTGGAACTAGAGGTGCTGTGGGTGCTGCCAGGCCCCCTTTTAGAAGTGGTTTTCATCATGTACAGTTTGGTTCAATGACTCGTAGCACCCCCACTATACAAACTGTTCCAGGACCCCTACTGATGCAAAGAATTATTTTAGTTTCTCTGCAATGGCTTTATCGTTCTTGCATGCTCCTTTAGCAACTCAATCATCCAGTGGTCAATGATTTCTTAAGAAAACTGTGGTTTCTTGGCAAAACAGAAACAATGTTTCATGAATTGTGGCCTGTACTTATCTTATTTTATGGTAACATGGTCCTGGATTTTAACCTAGAATTAACCTATTTTTAAAATTAGGTACCATGTGGCCATTAATGTACATATATGAAGCTTGCTTCTTTGTGTTCTGTTTATCGATTCTTTGGCACACAGTTTGCCAATCTAGATGTCACTTCACTAAGGAAAATGGAGAAAAAATAGTAAAGGGGAGGAATGAGTGGACAAATTGGAATTCTGAATATGCAATAACTTAATTATATGCTTCAGACTCACATATATATGAGTAAAAGACTACATCTGAAATTATAGTATAGTGCAAAAATTCTACATTTTAATCTATTAATATATGTTTAGTTTATCATCAGTATAAAGCTAATTACTGTGAGCTTAAATGTAATTTTTTCTGGGTACAATTACCAGTGAAAACAATGTCTGTTCTGGTCAGGTAATTGAAAAGCTGGCACCATTCCTGTCACTGAGTACAAAAGAGATGCCACCAAAAAGCATAGCAGCTTTTCTCCTGTAGTTGTAATTTGAAACCGTGCATCCTGTTTTTTCCCCCTCCCATCTAGATTAGACAGTTGTACGGCAATTGCTGTCAGCATGAATTGAGCAAGCTTGCAAATTGCCTTCAAAGTCATCCAAGAAAGCAACTTTATCCTTCAAAGTAACTGAAATATTATGTTGATATTATATGCAATTATTCAGATAATTTATCAGTTTTCTTCAGGACAAGTTAAGTGCACTCTGTGTGTTTTTATCTGGATAACTCCTAATGCATGGCAACTTGAATTATTCATAAATTGTCCTTTGGTTGCAGGAATCTTTATATAGCTTTTGTTTGCTAATGCATTTGATAGTTCTTTTGTGCACTAACACATCTGTATATTACTAGCAGTAAAATAAATGTTAAATTATACATTCCATAGTTCTGCATTAAGAGGTGGTACAATATGATTCATCATTTTCCTGTCTTCCTGTTTACAGATAATTCATATTATGAAATTGTCTCGAAGTTAATCTAAAATACACCATTATTGTATAACTATAGTATTGTGTGTTGATGCAGAATTGGCACTGTTGACCATTCATTGTTAAAACAAAGGTAACCCTTAAAGCCCAAATTCCAATGCTGGGAACCTCAGTAAAACATCCAGATTCCATATTTAGCCCATAAAACTTGCATGTAGACAAATACAATTGGAGTTTATATATGTAAGTGATGGTTTGATCATCGTCGAAATGCAGAATCTGAGCATCATGTAAAGGTGCCCATGTGTGAATCTGAAGTTATGAAGGCACTAGTGGACAAAAAATTAGGCCTGGGGTCTGAAATGCTTGCAGACACAAATTCAGTGTGTTTCCTTTCATGCTGTATATAGTTTCTTATGGAATAAAGGGATAGCTGATGCAAAGATCCATAACTGCCTGTATATGCATGCCATAGTGAATCTATCTATCTATCTACTTATATGGGTGTCATCATCCCACTATATGATAATCTTGTAATCTGCATTGGATTTTAACTTCACAATATGTCTGCAAGGTATGGAAGAATTATTCCCATTTTACAGATTGGGAACTGAGGTACAAGGCAGACAATGATTTTCCCAAGGTCGTACAAGGTGTTGTGGCTTAGCCAGCAATTGAACCCAGGTCTTCTGATCCCCAGTTCAATGCCCTATCTGCTAGACCTAAGTCTTAAATGACTATCAAGTAAGTTTATCAGAAGTAATAAAATAAAGAGTAAGAGGAAAGGTAACGCAACTGGAAAGGGGCTAGGCTTTGTAGAGTAAATTGCAAAAGGAAGATTTTATTGTTTGAAAATAATATATAAAAATGGTGATTATTTTTTAAAATATCTTAATCTATTGTCTTAGAATTCAAATATTCTAAATTTCCAGGGAAGCGTGTGGTTAAAAGTAATCAGAGAATTGTTATTAACCTCTCTTGAATTAAGAGGATGGATGGTTGAACAACCTTGGAGGGATTCCAAATCTTCATAAACTTTGTGAGTTAGGATATAATAGACTTGTTAAATCTTATCATGTTTCAATTAATCCTTAGTATAAAGATTATTCCTTTTCTACAATTCGTAATAATGTTTCGATGGCTGTTAGCCTACAAAACATTGCAGAGATCAGCAGGCTGTATTTAAAGAACAACTGCTTTAACTAAAGCTTATGGGCCTGGTTCCCCATTGCATTGCAACGTTGTCAGTCATTTACAGCTGGGTAAGGTCATGTGAAATGCCACTAGATCAGTGGCATTCACATCAGTGATAGTGTTTTACACCTACCTTGTGCTTGCTTTGCACACGTGTAATAACAAGACAAATGGTAGGGGCTCGTGGGTGGGTGGGTGAATCATTCCAAGTGCAACCTCTACCCTACCCTGAGTGAGAGTGCACCATACATACCCAATGCAGAGGGCCAGCACTGCTGGTCACTAGGGGGCTTTGCTCCTTCCTATCCCTTTTCGGACCCTGTTGAGTGGCTAGTGCTTTTGAGGGCACCAGCTGCAAGCAGCTCTCGAGCTCTCTGAGCATGCCCCTGAGTGCAAGACCCGTAATTGTAATTGATGCATCTTTGGGGCAGGGACTGTCTTTGTGTTCTGTGTTTGTACAGAGCCTAAACAATGGAGTCCTGGTCCAGGACTGGGGCACCCAGGCACTGCAGTGCTATAGCAGCTAGGTGCTATACAAATGAGGGCACAAGAGGGAATGAGTCTTCTCCTCCTCCCCCCACCCCAGCTCCTTTATGTCCAAGGACCAGCCCGGTGTAGTCTGGAACATATAGTGTGTTTGAAAGGTCATTTTCTTGGGGGAGGAGGGTTGGCTTTTCCAGACTAACTGCATGACTAAACTCTCACTACTAAACTAACTACACTACTAAACTGTCTTCCTGGGGGTCTGATGGAACTCTGTCTAATCTTGGGGCCACACTTTGTCATTGCAAAGTGCTAGAGAACAGGGAGCAAAGGACTGGAAATCCTTTCAGACAAGGTAAAAACTGTCCCTTCAATTCTGTCCAAGCCCCTCTGTGTGAACACTATAGGGTTCTGGTTCCGCAGATTTTGTCGGGCTATGACCACTGCAGTATGATGGAGCCAGGAAGCAATTACTTTGTATGGGGTATGTGCCCCTCTCAAACAAATGGATATACTGCAGGGAATCCCTCTTGAGAACAGCGTTATCTTCAGCTCAGTGCTTTCTAGTCCCCTTTCGAGTGAGTTAGGTGTGTATGCAGCAAAAAAGTGCCTTGGGCTTAGTCTGCATGACAAAGTTGCATCAGTTTCACTCAAATCAGTTGTTTAACTAAGTTGATTTAAAAAGTGCAAACCTCTGTGTGGACAGGCTCATTTTGGTTTAAAATAAGCCTTATTTGATTGAACCCATTCCTAATTTGGTTAGTTAAACTAAGTTAACCTGAAATCAGAGTGTCTACTCAACCTTTTGCACTATTTAAACTAAATCGATTTAAAATCAAAACTTTAGGTAAAGGAATGCAGATGAGGAATGTAAATATCGTTTAAAAAGTTAACCATTTAAATGATTAAAAATATTTAATTTAAATGGTTAACTGATTAAAGGGCCGGCTGGTTCGCCGTTCCTGGCCAATTTGAGGTGCGGGAAGCGGCGTGGGGCACGGGGACATGCTGGCTGACACTTCCTGCAGCTCCCATTTGCCGGGAACGGCAAACCGTGGCCACTGGGAGCTGCAGGTAGCCGTGCCTGCGGACGATCAATGTAAACAAACTGTCTCGCAGCCCGCCAGTGGATTACCCTGACGGGCCGCATGTGGCCCATGGGTGGCAAGTTGCCCACCACTGGGTTAACTGCTTAACATTTTACATCCCTAGTGCAGACACCAATGGTAGAATGACTAATGAGCAAGTTGTACTGCTTGGGAGACTCTGGGCCATTGAGCAGTGCAGGATCAGGGATGGATTTCCCTAGAAATCCTTTTGCTCTGCATTGCTAGATGGCTACACCTCTAACCACCTATACGTGGCTAATAATCCTTCATATAGACAGCAGAATCCATTGATCTTTTTTCCTATGTGGTCACCTGCCCCGAGTTTTGTGTGTGTGTGTGTGTGTGTGTACTTTCCCCTGCTTTTAAAGACGAAAAACAACAACCTTGTGGCAGGGAAAAATATAGACTAGGTCTCTACCAAATTCACGGTCCATTATGGTCAATTTCACGGTCATAGTATTTTAAAAACCATAAATTTCATGATTTCAGTGATTTAAATCTGAAATTTCATGATGTTATAACTATAGGGATTCTGACCCAAAAAGGAGTTGGGGGGGGAGGGTTTGCAAGGTTATTGTAGGGGGGTTGTGGTACTGCAATCCTTACTTCTGTGCGGCTGCTGACGACGGCGCGGCTTTCAGAGCTTGGCAGCTGGAGAGTAACAGCTGCTGGCCGGGAGCCCAGCTCTGAAGTCAGCACCGCTGCTAGCAGCAGCGCAGAAGAAAGGATGGCATGGTATGATATTGCTACCCTTACTTCTGCACTGCTGCCTGCAGAGCTGGGCCCTCAATCAGCAACCGCCACTCTCGGGCCTCCCAACTCTGAAGGCAGCAGCGCAGAAGTAAGGATGGTTTGGTATGGTATTGTCACGTTTACTTCTGTGCTGCTGCTGGTACGGCACTGCCTTCAGAGCTGGACGTCTGGCCAACAGCCGCCACTCTCCAGCCGCCCAGCTCTGAAGGCAGCACAGAAGTAAGGACAATACTCTGACCCCTTCCCCCAAATAACCTTGTGACTGCCCCTGCAACTCCCTTTTGGATCACGATCCCCAATTTGAGAAACGCTGGTCTCCCCTGTGAAATCTGGTCTTTTGTGCGTTTTATCCTATATTATACAGATTTCACAGGGGGAGATTTCATTCATGGCCATTAATTTGGTAGGGCCCTAATATGGACCCAAATAGCTAGAATCTTTATATATATATTGAATTATTATAACCTTGAATTCTGAGAGCAATTCTAATGACATAAAAGTCTATTCCTTTCAAAATGGAAAGTGCAATATCTATCTCCCTAATATAGCAGTATGGATTGGTTGTTAACTACATTGCGCCAATTTAGATAATCAGACCTAGAATCCCTTAACTTCATAAATCATGAAGTTGGTGTGGTCATGCTGAGAAGAAGAGAGAATATTAATAAGGCAACCGTAAGATTTGATCTCCACAAAATATTATTTGATTAGTTTTTATTTTAAAAGCTAATTAGAGAAGTGACTCATATTTCACTGATTTCATCTCTTATAGTCTGTATAAGGATGTGAAAATTATTTATAAAATATCTGTGTGGAATACTAATTTTGGTATGGCTTTCTGCAAGTCCTGTTTGAACTTTGTTATATTTACCCTTCGTATACTGCAGTGCTTTATGGATGTCATTTTTAAAAGACACATAGGTGATTTAGACACACATTTCCTTCTGAAATTAATGGAGTAATGTATCAGAATCCAGCAGGTGACTTTGAAAATCTCAGCCCATATCTTCAAAGTCTTGTGGACCCATTAATTAGTTAATGTTTGGAACTCCCCTTTGAGAGAGGAATATACCCATTAAATATTGTATTTGTGTAAGCTTGTACATCTAACATATGTACTGGAGTCAAATTATGTGTAACAAAAGGCAGGTCTACACTACCGCTAAAGTCAATGTAATTTACGTTGCTCAGGGGTGTGAAAAAGCCAGCCCCCTGAGTGATGCAAGATAGAGTGACCTAAGCAGTGTCCACACTGGCGCTATGTTGGCAAGAAAGCATCTCCTGCTGACATAGCTTCCACCTTTTGTGGAGGTGGAGTAATTATGCTGACAGGAAAACTCTCTCCCATTGGTGCAGTTGCACTTATGTAGCACTTCTAGTGTTGACTAGCCCAAAGGGATGAAAGACATAATGGACCTGATCTCATGTCTATCCAAGTCAATGGATAAACTCCCTCTGACTTCATTTGGCATTAGTAGGAATCATGAGCCTGATCCATTATGTATCCTGGCCCATAGAGGAGAAGGGGGACACGAGGTAACCAAGCTACATCTCCAACGAGGCAAACCTCGTTGTGGGTGTTATTTATTGACCAAAAAACCTAAAACAAAACAAAATTGTGTGCAGTAAGCAAACACGTCGTTCAGTTGAAATCCTTATTTTTACATTGAAAGTTTTGATAGAAAATTTTTGACCAGCCCCACTGTTAACCTAATAAGCTCTTATGCCAGTACAATTTTTTACAATACTCCTCCCCCACCCCAAAGTAATAAGGATAATAGAGACTCCAGGCCCATCTTGTTGTAGCCAGCAGGGACAACCTCCCTGCAAGTTAAATTTAAAGGACTTTTTTTTTAATTGGGCCACAGAGAGAGAGAGAGCGAGAGAGAGCGAGACGGGATTTGAATTCTGGAGCTCCTGGCTCGCAGCCCTATAATAGACAATATTTACAAATGTTTTTTTTCTATTCTCTGTACGTTACGATTCTCATGATCCTTTGTGTGGGTGGTGGTGGATGGTACAGACCTCAGAGGTCCTCAATGTTTTAATACACCCTTTATCTCAGTTTCCCCAATAAGAGGAAGCAGCATTTTCTAGATAGGGTTTCAGGGGAAGCTCAAAGCCAGAAGAGTTGCTCTTTCAACTCTGGCAAGTTGAGAGGAATACCTGGACCTTTCTGGAGTCTGATTCACTGAAGGCAAATGCTCTAACAGAAGTTGTCTGGGGAGGTGCTCTCCACTGTCCCTCGGATCTTGAGCTGCTCATACCTAGTGGCAGTTTCTGGAAAGTAAGCCCAGCCCGTGTATGATATTTTGTAAGTGCTTGGATTTATTTTAGCCACCAGCGTGCAGGCTCTGGGAGGAGAGGCTCCAATTCAGTTCCTGTTCTGTGGTGCTCTCCAAACCAAAAAATGAGCCTCTGTAAGGCCTCTTCTAAACTTAAAAGTTTTGCTGGTATAGCTGTACTGGGAAACCCTCCTAGTGTAGTGTGTCTGCACCAGAGCTTTTCCTGGAATAGCTGTGCCAGCAAACAGTCACACCCCAACCTGCATAGATATGACAGCAAATCTTTTAAGTGTATACCTGGCCATAGAAAGCAATTTTAGAGACCTGTTTTGTTTTGTTTTGGAGGAATCTCTTGTGGGGGACTGGAAGTGAGGTTGACTTATGGTGTTTGACAGAAAACCATAACACATCTGCCATCTTTAAATTACAAAACCAACACTGAATCTAAAATCACACTATTGCCAACTCCCTTGGGTTTTTTCGCCGGTATCTGAATTTCAGAGGGTTCTGCAGCCCATCTCACAATGACGCGAGAAGCTCCCGCCCTCTCACAAAGTTCAGCCCTGCTGGAAGCTGGTGCAGTCTCTCGCCCTCTGCTCGCAGTGTTCTCACAGTCCAACAGCACTGAAATATAGAAAGCTCTGAAAGGTGGCTGATGTTGTAAAGATATTCTTGCCTGTAAAGATATGTAAATCTTTACTCGAAAACTTGATACATACAGTGAGCACTTTATAGCTCAGTGGTTTGAGCATTGGCCTGCTAAACCTAGGGTTGTGAGCTCAATCCTTGAGGGGGCCACCTAGGGATCTGGGGCAAAATCAGTACTTGGTCCTGCTAGTGAAGGCAGGGGGCTGGACTCAATGACCTTTCAGGGTCCCTTCCAGCTCTATGAGATAGGTTTTCTCCATATTTTGGGGAGAGGGATAGCTCAGTGGTTTGAGCATTGGCCTGCTAAACCCAAGGTTGTGAGTTCAATCCTTGAGGGAGGGATTTGGGGATTGGTCCTGCTTTGAGCAGGGGGTTGGACTAGATGATCTCTTGAGGTCCCTTCCAACCCTAATGATCTATGATTCTACTTGGATGTTTGTTGTTCATTTTCCAGCTCCATTTTACAGGCCTTGTACAGTATATTTCTAAATATAGTTGTGAGTTAAATAAGTTTATCATATTTTAACTTTATCACACTATAAAGCTGCCCACTGAATACTTACGTTATACCAGTGTACAGGAACTTAAATATGCTCCACTTTTTCCCACCAGCATGGATGCTTTCCCTCGAGCCCATTTCTCCACTTTTGAAGGGATACTTTAGAGCGAAAATCCATCCTAATAATGAGATACTATTAACAGAAGCATTTGAATTACCTTGAAATGAGTCTCTTGCTACCTAAGACGAGACCAAATAAAACAAAGACTTAACCATTTTGCATCTTCTCCATTCTAATTCTCCTTAAATATGTTTGTGTACCTCCAGTATAAATAGAGTCTCCATTTCAGCAGCCAGGAAGAGGCATATATGCAGTAAAGGTTGACTTTTCAACCTGAACTTATCACACATTTGTTCCCAGTTAAAAAGTCAAAAGATGGATTAAAAACATGGCTTAACGATTGTTAAATTTCATGATTTGTTTGAGGATCTGATTCATTATTTTTGATCTCTTGAGGTTAGCAATACTGTTATCAAATACTCCCATTTTGAATACAGACAAGTCGCGTCTTAGGCGCATTTAACATGCGCGAATTCAGCTTTGTGCAGTCGGCAAAAACGGGGGAAAAAAAGAAAAATAACAATATAAAAACTGCATCTGTAGTGCCGGAGATTCCACCTGCCATTCAACTCAATGAGTGTTTCACTATACGCGGTTTTCGCTTTACGTGCTAACCGCGGAACGGAACCCCCGCGTAAGATGAGACTTGCCTGTAAAAGAGAAAACAACTGATTCCAGCCCTAACACAGAATGTGCTAATTCTCTGTACAGGAAATAAGGTTAAAGCAAAAGCTAAGCAATGTTTGTATCGAATGGCCAAACTGCAATACTAGCGCTATTACTGATCTTGTCAGACTAGTACACACTCATGTGTGAAGGATTTTACCCACTTGACTGCAACCCTGAAATCTTATTTTCCAAAAGATTCCTCCTACTGTATTACATAAATAGAACTTAATTTGTTCTTTATGTTAAAATGCAAAGCGTTTCAATGTTTAATTCATGATCATTTTACCATATGAACTTTTTATCTCCGTCTGTGATGCTTATGTGTTGGGCGATAGCTCTGTTATGCCTCCGTCTAGGAGGCAGAGGAGACTGACGTACTTTTTTAGAGGGTATTTCTGCGAGCCATTATGAGGAGACCAAGTGACTCTCTCAGTGAAATTCAGAGGTTGACCCTGTGAAGAGGTGAGCTGCCCCCAAGTTCACTGAGCTTTAACCAGAGTTAAGGGTGCTCAGTACCTCATGCAATTGGGCCTTGAGAGTTCATAGAAGTCCATAAAGGACCATTAGATCATCTAGTCTGAACTCCTGTATATCACAGGCAACTACATTTCACCCAGTTACCCTATTTGTATTGAACGCAATAACTTGTTTGACTAACGCACATCTTCCAGAAAGGCATCCAGTCTTGATTTGAAGACTTCAAGAGATGGAGAACTCACCACTTCCCTGGGCAGTTTGTACCAATGGTTAATCACCGTGACTGTTAAAAATGTGTGCCTTGTTTCTAATTTGCATTTTTTCTGGCTTCAATTTCCAGCCATTGATTCTTGTTATGCCTTTTTCCACTAGATCAAAACAGCCCTTTTGTACCCAATATTTTTCCTTTCAAAGGTAGTTATATACTGTGCAATCAAGTTGCCTCTCAATTTTATTTTTGATAGGCTAAACAGACTGATCACTCTAAGTCTCTCAAAAGATCTTTAAAGCTCTTTTTCTAGTGCCTGAATCATTTTTGTGCACTCCCTCCAGTTTTTCAATATCCTTTTTAAAATGTGGACCCCAGAACTGGATGCAGTATTTCAATATATGTCTTGCCAATGCTGTATACAGAGGTAAAGTCACTTCCCTACTCGTATTTGCCACTGCCCTGTTTATATATCCAATAATCACGTTAGCCCTTTTTGCCACACTCTTGCACAGGAAGGTAATATTGAGTTGCTCGTCTGTCCACTGTGACCCCCTAAATCCTTTTGAGAGTCACTGATTTCCAGAATACAGTCCCCTATTCTGTATATATGGCCTGCGTTCCTTGTTCCCAGTTGTATAACTTCACATATGACTGTATTAAAACTCATTCTATTTGAATGGGCCCAGCTTACCGAATGATCATACTGTGTGACTGCCCTTTCCTCATCATTATTTACCACTCTGCCAGTCTTTGTCATCTGCAAATTTTATCCAGAAGAAACTTTTTAATCTCTACTTCCAAATCTTTGATGAAAGTGTTCAATAGCATCAGACCTAGTTCCAATCCCTGTGGAACACAACTAGAAACACCGCCATTTGAAAATGATTCCTCGCTGACAACTACTTTTTAAAATCATACAGTCCTTAGCTCCTGACAGCTAAGATCAAGCTTCTTGGCTCTTTGAGCTCAGATGGGGTGAATAGTCTCTTGGCCTATCCAAGGCTGTGATCAAGTGTCTTGATGTTTTTGGTCTTTTGGTCTCAAGATGAAAACCTTGTCTGTGTCTTGGGAACCTTGAGGTAAAAAATTATCTAAATTTTTTAAAATCAGTTAGCAAGTTCATTTAATATGTGTTTTACTGATAGCTTATAGTACTGATTTTGTAATCAGAATTTCATGTGGTATCAATCCAAATGCCTAAATATATTACATCTGAACAGTTACTTTTATCAACCAAACTTAGACCACGTCGAGTGGCAATTATTAATTATATTTTTATCCTTTATCCTCCTGTATCAGCTTTTCTATTGTCTTGCTTGGGGTTGCTGTCAGGTTAACTGGGGTCTCCTCATTTGCCCTTTTGGAGTATTGGTACAACACTAGCACCCCTCTAGTCTTCTGGAATTTCTTTGGAATACCAAATAAAAAAAATAACATCAATGGACCAATGATGTCCTCAGCCAGCTTTTTCAGGACTCTTGGGTGCAAGCTATCTAGGCCTGCTGGTTTAAAAAAAAAACACATTTATCCTTAGTAGATGTTATTTAACACCCTCCTTAGCTACTAATGGACTAGAAAATACTTTATCATCCTCATGTGATATGAGTACATCATCCTGGTTGTTTCCAAATGCAGAACAGAAATATTCATTGAACACTTTTGCCTTTTCTGCATCCTTATTAACTATCTCACCATCTCCAACTCGTAATGGGCCTAGATCCTCGCTAAGATTTCTTTTTTTTCCTAATATACGTAAAAGAACAAAGCAAACACACACACACACAAAAACCCAACTTCCTTCTTGTTGTCCTTAGCTCTGCCAGCCATAGATTTTTCTTTGACATTTTTAACTTATCAATTTTCTACATTTCATAGCATTATAATTTATGTTGATTGCTATTTCCACTTTTTTTCCCATTTGTTATATATTGCTTTTTTTAAATTTCTAATTGCCATCTTCACCACTCAGCCAGGGTGGGCCGTTAGCCAAGGCTATCCGGCTCCTTGATTGCAGAATTGTGGTATTTGTTGGCCATCTAATGAACTATTAAAAAAATGAATTGCTGTGTCTGTAAAGTAACATTTTAAACATTGTGTGATACGTTTTCAAATGAAGAATAACTTATGATAATATCACCTCAAGGCCCCAACCAAGAGCAGTGATGTTAGGTGATATACACACACATGGTAAAGTAGGAAGGATAGTCCAGTGGGGCTGTGCACTGGATTGAGACTCAAGGACTGTCTAGCGGACAGTTCATGAGATCAGACCAGTGTAGGCACCCTTTACTAGAGGGGCCTCTGAACTTTATTGGGAGTGTTCCACAATGCCTTGGGGAAAGGGCGAGAGACTCTCTCTTCCAGGAAGAGCAGGGGTGGACTCCATTTTGGGAAAAGGAGTGAGATTGCTGCTGTGGAGCTCTGTCCATACCAGGAGCTGCTGCTAGGAAGCCAGAAGCTGCTACTAAGAGCCTGCGGGGGCTTTGATCGAGCAGGGAGCCTCAGTGGCTGTTGGCGGCTTCACTGGAGCCAGGGCAGAGACTATTGCTGTGCCTAGAGCTGACTGAGGTGGGCTATGAGTAATCCCCCACACTTGTTTGGGAAAGTACTTGCAAGGGAAGGGGCACAGCAGAGAGACTGAGTCTGAGGAGAGGCAGAGCGATCGTCCCATCAACCCAGGACCCAGAGCTGCTGGCATTTGGTGGGGCCAGCTCCAATCGTCAGAGGGATTGTGCAGCTTGTTGCCTTGGCTGGACTGATACACAAACCCGACAGAGTGCTGTCTCCAGCTGCAGATCTTCAAGTGCACCCACACAAACAAGTGTCTAGGACTCTGAAATCCAGAGAAGTGGACACTCTGGGGCAGGGTAAATGGTGGCAGTGTAAATGCCAGTTAGAAAAGTTTCATTTATCACCGTGTATTATATTTCTTAATTGATTTTATTCAACTGCCCCCTGTGGATTTAAATTAGTAGTGACATTTAATCTTAGTCTGTTACACCCTGTTTCTTTAAATTGTTAAGTGAAGGTGTGTTAATGCTAATTTAAGTATATTGGATGTATATTATTTATAATTGGTATTTTTGAGTTAGACCCTTGCCACAAGTTGTTGTTGTTACTATTTGAAGGGGTTTATTCCTGGAGGTTCCCAAGGCACACCATTGAGTGTGTAGAGGGGCCAGCAAGGTGGAGACACCACCAATTTTAACTTCCTTTAGCAGTAAAGGGACTGCAGCAGAGAGGTGAATAGAGGATTCCCACCTATCCAACATCACCACGGGGATACTCAGGATCTTCTTTAATGTCAACAACATCTGGAGCCCAGGCACACAAGTGAGTGTTGCCTGCTCCTGAGTAACCCAGGGAGGAAAGGGGAGGGGGGGTCACACCAGCATTAATCAGTGCCAGTGGTACACAATCATGGACTAGTTCAAATTCCTGGCTCAGGCACAGACTTTTTGTGTGACATTGGGCAAGTCACTTAATGTTTTCTGTGCCTCTGTTCTCCAGCTGTAAAATGGGGATAATATTACTGTGCCTTACAGGGGTGTTGTGGTACAATCCATAAATGATTGTAAGGTGCTAGGATACTACAGTGATGAAGGCCTTATTGGAAAAAAATCACAATAAGAGAATGTCCTTGTCCTGAACAGTTTACAATCTAAATGGACAAGATATAAAAAGAGTGTGAAGAACAGAATATTATCCTTGTTTTACAGATGGGGAAACAGAACCACAGACAGAATAAGTGATTTGCCCAGGGTCAGAGGGGAAAGTTTGTGGCAGAGCTTGGAACTGAACTCAGATCTTTCGATCCTGGCCAGTGCCTAAACACAAGACCAGTCACTCTTCCTCTCGTAAATATTATTGTAATTTAGTTAAAAATATAAAGCTCACCCTGGCAATTCATTGTTCCATTGCAGGAATTGGTATTTATGGTATCGTCACTAGAAGTGGTCAAGCACACAGCCAGAGGATTAGCTTTTATGGTTTCATCATGGTGGATATGTCAGAATTTACAATGCACTGCTCCTTTCTCTTTCACTGTGTCCAGGCCTTCTTCCACATTGCCCAGGGCCATGGAATGCCTTCCATTTCCTAGCTGATCAAACTACCACCCTCCCGAAACTGAAATCTTTCCTAAAGACTCACGACTTCCGTGCTGCCCAATTAATAATAAAATTCCCCCCCCATGTTATTTCCTTATCATGACTTCCCAGTGTGTCCTGACATGCCTGTGTCTTCTAGACTAGATGCTCTTTGGGACAGGAACTGTCTATACTTTATCTTTGTACAGATCCAAGCATCCCACCTGATACAATGCCCATTCAATCAATGAGCATTGACTCTAACGGGTGTTGGGTCAGGTCCCTGTCGTTGCTTAAATAACAATGATAATTACAGGTCTGTTGTGTTTTATAACATTTGCTGAGGCCAGAGGCAAACTAGACAAAATAACTGATTTACGTAGTGAGATGAATTCAGCTGAGGGAACAAACAAAAACACTGTAACAACAAGAGAGAGCAGATTGCCATCAAAGCTCCCTTACGAATGCTGAGTGACAGTACATTCAACCAATGACTCATCAGATTATTCCATTTTTTGATGATCCATGATGCCACTGGCAGGACAGTTACCTAGCAACTCCTGAGTTGCTGTCTTTACAATTAACCCTTCAAAATGGCAACATATGCCTCAAAAACCTATTTATACAGACACTTCTGCTACAGCTGAATCAATATTCTTATTTCAGTGCGCTCTGAACAATATAGGGGGCAGGTTAGAGGGCTCTTGAAAAGTAACTTAGTTGAATCGGACAGGTCAGTGGAAACATGGCCTTCAAAACTTTCTCCCCTGCTCTCACCTCTTCTTTGCATTAATCCCTGAAGTGTGTGCAAATCTCCATCAGGAGTCTCTCAGTTGGACTCACTGAAAAGCGCTCATGGTGTGAAGCAGGAGTGCCGAAGGCCCAGATGTCCAACCTAAAGAGGCAGCGAAGCCATGGGGCTTACCCTGGAGGAAGAATGAGACCCACAGGGGGTCTGGCACACTGAAGGGTTTCCTCCTAGAGACTGTTCCAGATCTGGGGCCATAACACTGATACTGTGGATCCAAGAGAGCATGCAAACACCTTTTTCAAGAAAATCTGTGCAAAATCTTTCCTTCATTCATAGGACATGTTTTTCATAGATTCCAGGGCCAGAAGAAACCATTGTGATCATCTAGTCTGACCTTCTGCATTACACAGACCATAAAACTTCCACCAAATAATTCCTAGAGCATATCTTTTAGAAAACATCCAATCTTGACTAAAAATTGTTCAGTGATGGAGAATCCACCAGAACTCTTGGTAAATTGTTCTAATGGTTTTCCCCAGGAGCCCTGTTAAAAGTTGAAAAGCCCCTGCAATTTCATGTAAAATGTTGACCAAGAGAAGGAATACTGATTGTTTAGAAGGACTGGGGGCAGGAGTTTGTATCTTTATTCATAGGTGCTGACTTCTAGTTTTCCTCCGGGATGCTCCACCCCAAGGCCTCACCCCACTCTGCCCCTTCCCCCAAGGTCCCGCCCTTGCTCTGCCTCTTCCTGCCCCCTCTCTGCCCCTCTTCCCTGAGGTCCTGCCCTCTCTCTGCCTCTTCCCACCCCCGCTCCACCCCATCCGCAAGGCCCTGCCCTCCTGCTGCTCGCTGCTCTTCGCCTGCCCCCAAGCCCCTCCTCGAGCTGCCAAACAGCTGTTTGCTGGTGGCTGCTGATAAGCTGTTTGGAGGTGTCGCCAAACAGCTGGAGCTGGTGGGTGCTGAGCACCCGCTATTTTTTCCGAGGGTGCTCCTGACCCAGAGTACCCATGGAGTCGGCGCATGTGTCTCTCTTTGTAAAATGCGGATAAGAATTCTTATGTGTCTTCCATACACAAAATGCAAACTGACACCTTCAATCAGAAGAACCTTTAGTTTTAGATCAAAAGAACAACAAAATAGCTGTTCTTGTGTGCTCATTATTCTCTCTCAGCTTGTAAACTCTTACCGAAGCAAAGCCTTGAATTTTTGATTATTTAAAGTTGCTAAAAACTTCTCAGCACTGTCATTTTTCAGATTTTCAGGGCTGGCCAGAGGTGGGTGCATGATTTACCAAACACTGCATAAGTAGTAAAACAGTGCAGGAAAGTTAAACTTATTTAATTGCAGCGAGTTAACCAAATGCGACTATGGTGCCATTGACTTACAGATTTTTAAAATGTAGTGTTCATTAACCGTGTAGTTAGTTGGCAAGAAAAGACATATATAAAATCAATAACAGTGAATGGATGGTTAGTGCATTAGCCCCAGGTACATGTACTGACCTGTCACTTTTGGGGACCCTAGTTTAAATTTGACTTGGGGTCACAATTGAAATTAATGTGATTTTTTTTTGGCCTCATCCCTAATGCGTACATACATGTGGGCATGTATGTACTTATTCACATTGCAAAACCAGCCCTTGGTCCTTTGCTTCTAGGTCACTGGCTTCAGTCCAGCCCAAGTTCACTTGGACAGAATGAAGAAACTTGTCCCAGTCTGGATGGTGGTTCTATAGCCTGTGAGAAATGTGTTGGTCATATCAGTTCAGTGACCGGTGTCCATACATACAAAGCCATCACCATGCTTGGCACTGGTTTGGCATCCTTTTGGGAATCTCATCCTGAAACGCACAAGACTGAATAGACTCTAGGAGATAGGCAGTGGTGTTGTAGCCATGTCGGTCCCAGTATATTAGAGAGACAAGTTGGATGAGATAATATCTTTTACTGGACCAACTTCTGTTGGTGAAGGAGAAGTTTAGAGCTCTGTGGAGCTCACCCACCTTGTCTCTTTAGGAGAGACTTTCAAAGGCTGTGCTTAGACATCTGACTCCTACTGAAAGTCAGTGAGAGATAGACTGCTAATTGCCATTTGTGCATCTGAAAATTTCCCCTGTGGCGACTGAGCCTCATTCTCGTCCCTACAGGGTGTCACTCCATCTCCTGATTGAGTTGCAACTGGTAGGGAAGGATAGGTAGCAGGTCAGTGATGAGCTGCCAAAATCTTAACAACCGGTTCCCTATAAAAAGTTCTGATTTAAGGGATGTTCGTCCACAGTATGTATTTTTGTACCTTTTCTCCATAAGAAATGGCAATGCATTGAATCATTGGAAGTCATACTTAAGAATAAAAAAACATTTTTATAAAAGTTTATTACAATAGAAACAAAGTATTGCTTTATTACATGAATTTAAAATACGTTTGAAAAGAAAAATATATAAAGATGTATGAGTAAGCAAGCAATAATAAAGAATTAAATGCCTTTTCTTGTATTTTAAAATATTACATGTGAACTACTTAAGTTACAACACACAGCTCTGTCTGGCACACACACTATACACAGGTGGTCCCCACTACAGCACTCCCCTAACTAAAAAATGCACAATGCTCTGAGCCGGGGGTTGGATGGGGGAAGGTGGAGTCAGGGGGGGGACATCCTCATGGGGCCCCTATAGGGCCTGGGGCAAATTGCCCCACTCACTCTCCCCACCCCAGGTGGGCCCCGAAGCTCGCAGCCCCCCCTTACCTTGGCGGCCGCTCAAAGCAGCAGGACAAAGCTGCGGCTGGTCACTGTGGCTCTGCGGGGGGAGGGGGTGGGGCGGGGGGGCATCCTCGTGGGGCGGGGGGCCCCTGCAGGGCCTGGGGCAAATTGCCCCACTTGCCCCCGGCGACCCTGAAGCACCCAGTCCCCTCTTACCTTTTGGCGGCCGCTCAAATCATCAGCATGAAACTGGAGCTCAGCTGAGCTGGCGGCGGGCTGACCACCATGCGGCTCTGCGGGGGGTAGAGGGCAGGGAATCCTGGGAGCTGCTCAGGTGGGAGACAGGGCGGTCTTGCTGGCCACATCCGGCCAGCAGACCAGAGTTGTTCTCCTACCTGCCTGGCTCTTTAGCATCCGGTTCTCTGTCCGGCGTCTAATTTTAGCAAACGGTTCGCGCGAACCGTCTGCAGCTCACCCCTGTAGCAGGTACATGGGCAAGGAAATGTTACTGCCTCTGCTGTGTGTATTCTGAAGATAAATTAAGGAGTTCAGAGTCCAGGGCTCTCATTTTATCACCTTTCACCAATTCTAAACCCTAATAGCACTCACTTAAGTACATGCTTAACTACATGCATGTGAACAGTCCCATTGCAGTGGCACTATTCACAAGCAAAAATTTTTGCTGGAGTGGAATCTATGTTCTGGAAAGAAAAAAGGTTACAAACCCGCCACAGTTTGATGTTATGTTGCAGATTTTGCTATATCTATTAAGCAGAAGCTCAGGGCTCAAAAGCTAATGATACTACAACTTAAGAACGAGGTGATCTGGCAGAGCTGCCTGGGGAAGTTTTCATACACTAATATCTCTGCCTCTTGCCAGTGAAAATAATCTCTCATGAGAACTAAACTTTGCCTAACTCATTTAGAAATGTCAAGGAGAAAACAGAAAATCAATAATAATGAACAATATCACATACGGAAGATCTAACTGGGAATTGTTTTCCCTTATTGCACTGATAATGGTACATTTTAAGAATGATATAATTACAGAATTCAATAGTTTAAATATAGGAGAATGAATTTAAAAAGAACCCACACACACCAAAAAAACAAAACAAAAAAAAAAAACAGATCACGAGATCAATAGCGTCACACACCACAATATTAGATTCTACAGAAACTCCCAATAAACACTACAGGCTGAAATGTGATACTCAATTTTAAAATAAATTGTAGGAAATTTTGTTCTTGTGAAAATTGTTGCCTTGACATTTCTGGGGAGTGAGAAGTGCTGTTTCGCCTCATCACAAGCACAGCATGGGCAGTGGGAATAGAAGCTTCTCAGCCTATCTGAGAGTCAAAATTCAGACATGGAAGGAGCATCTTCCTGCAACCATCCAACAAACAAACCTGTTCAGAAAAAGTGGTACTCTATAGTGCATTTTGTCTGTTTGTCCGGTGTGGTTTTTTTTCGGGTTGGGAACTGAAGAAACACTAGAAAAACTCAAATTCTTCCTCATCACTGCAACATTGTTCTTTAAATAACTTCCTTAATTTCTCCTAAAGACAACCCTAACAGCACCTTAAATGATCTTTTAGTAAGTGGAGGTTGGCCCAACCATAACCTTTGGCCAGGCCTCTCTCTACTCCACATGATCAAAGCAGCTCTTATTCTGGAAAAGTAAAATCCAAGCAATGAGTTTTTGCATATCCAAAGCATGGTTCCCTGGGTCTAATGCTTAGAATTCAGCAAGGTCTGGATTGAGCAAAGCACTGAAGCATGTACTGAAGTTATAATAATGTGCGGCGTATCTGTTCTATCCCATGGTCCAAGATATAATTTGCCAATGGCAATTTGAAAAAAACCTACACAGCTAATCTTGACTCAGTCTGCCCTCCCTGTTTGCATGAAGTTCCCATTGGGAAAGTAGGATATCTAATGTATAATCGCTCTAATGAGCCTCTTGTTATGGTTTCCAAATAGAATTCCACCAGGCATATCTGTGAACAGAGTGTTTTCCTGTATTTTCATTAGGAAATATCTTAGAAGGAGTAGTTATTTGGGAAGTTGCAATGTTAAATACATTTATATAGATAACAAAAATAGAAAAGATAATATTTGAACAGATGAAACCTACTATATAAAGAAGAAAATTATAAAATTATTTCTTTAAAAAATAGCAGTACAGTATTGCAGCATATGTAAAAAGCTTAGCTAAAGGTCACACCGAGATGAAATTTTTGTAGCAGAGGCCATGCAGAGGAAAGATAAGAAACAACATATTGCATATCATATTTTTAACCATGATTTGAATGAAAAGAGCCTCAGTTATTGGAAATGGAGCTGAGTGCTGTAACGCACAGCTCTGCAAAAGGAGTTCATCACCAGTAACAGAATTTGAATGACTCTTTCCAAGATTTCCTACATATGTCAAAAATAAATAATTGCCAATTGCCCTGCTCAGAAGAGCTGATGAGATACAATCGTTTCACCTGAGTGCATAAGTGCAAAGCCAGAGACTACTTGGGAAGGATCTGTGCAGAGCAGAGAGACTGAAACTTCAAGAAATAGATGCTGAGAAATCAAAATAAGTTGAACAAAAGGAAAAGTCAATACTAGCATGGTTCTGGAATGGGGATGACCGGCTCTGAAAAGAAACTAAGGTACAGCACCACGCAGTCTAATGTATTTATCCTAACAACAACATCCTAACAACAGTACATGTAGGAGCAAAGTTGTAGACCATACTTGCAGGATGGGGGATGACTCTATCCTGGGAAGCAGTGATTCTGAAAAAGATTTAGGGATTGTGATGGATAATCAGCTGAACATGAGCTTCTAGTGTGTTATTGTGGCCTGAAGGGCTAATGTGGTCCCTGGATGCATAAATAGGACTATCTCAAGTAGGAGTAAAGAGGTTCTTTTACCCCTGTGCTTGGCACTGGTGTGACTGCTGTTAGAATAATATGTCCAGTTCTGGTGTCAGCAAAAAAAAAGCATATAGATAAATTGGAGAGGGTTCAGAGACGAGCCGTGAGAATGATTAATGGGTTAGAATACATGCCATATATTGACAGATTCAAGGAGCTTGATCTATTTAGCGTAACAAAGAGAAGGATAAAGGGTGACTTGATTGTAGTCTGTAAGTATCAACACAGGGACAGATGCCTGACGATGGGCTCATCAGTCTAGCAGAGAAAGGCAATACCCGATCCAGTGGCTGGAGAGAAGTTGAAGCTAGACACATTCAGACTGGGAATAAGGTGCACATTTTTAACAGCGAGGGTAATTAATGACTGGAACAGTTTGCCAGGTGTTGCCAGGGATTCGCCAGTCCTGGCAATTTTTAAATCAAGACTGGATGTTTTTCTAAAAGATCTGTTCTAGGGATTATTTGGGGGAAGTTCTCTGTCCTGTTATACAGGAGTTCAGACTAGAGGGGTTCTCAAACTTCATTGCACTGCAACCCCCTTCTGGCAACAAAAATTACATCACGACCCCAGGAGGGGGGACCAAAGCCTGAGCCCGCCCAAGCCCCTCTGCCCCAGGGTAGGGGGGGAGCCTGAATCCCACCACTCCGGGCAAGGGGGCCAAAGCTGAAGCTCAAGGTCTTCAGTCCCTAGTCAGAGGGCCTGCAGCCTGAGCCCTGCTGCCCAGGGCTGAAGCCCTCGGGCTTTGGCTTCAGCCCTGGGCAGTGGGGATCAGGCGTTAGTCACGGGCCCCAGCAAGTCTAAGCCAGCCCTGGCGATCCCATTCAAAGGGGGTCACGAACCACTTTCGGGTACCAACCGACAGTTTGAGAACTGCTGGACTAGATGATCACAATGGCCCCTTCTGGTCTTGGAATCTGTGAAAACACTGTGAGGTAGGGCAGTACCATTCTCCCCATTGTACAGGTGGGGAAACTGAGGCATGAGCAGATTAAGTGTCTTGCTTGAGATAACACAAGAAGTTGGTGGCAGAGCAGGGAACTGAACCTGTGTCTCAAGCTAGCACTGGACCATTCTTCTTTTTGAAGGCAACTAGTTAAAAAATTAATTACTGTTTGTTTTATCTATCTGTGGAAGGTTTATAGAATTCATATGGAAGCCAGTATATCATTTTTCCACCAATTAAAATTGGTATAATTCCACGCTTGCAGAGTATCATGAGAGTTGGCTAGTGTTTGTGAAATGTGTTGAGACCCTCCGATGAAAGGCACTCTCGAAATGCTGGGTGTTGGAGCCTTTGTGATATGTGGAACAGTGCACATAAAAGCTAAATGTGTCCCCAGTAAAAAACACTGAACTCCATTTCAAATGGTACATTCATCTTATGCTTCTAGGATCTTGCCTATTGATGCAACAACTATCTACAAGACACAATGCTTGGTGCAATAATGAAACTCCCATTGGCATCAGTGGGGTCAGGATTGGGCCTGTAACTCTAATAGCTGTAGCTTTTTAATAAATACATTAATTAATAATTAGGAAATAAATAATAAACTGACTTGTGAGAGTCAGCATAGATTGCAGTTAAGGAGTGTTGGGCATTCACTAGCATGTATCATCCTGATCCCTGCTTGCATAAATTTAAATTCTTAAGATTAGAGCCAGAGAAGGGACAGGACTCTGTTGTACTGAGTTTAGAGGAGATTCTTTATCAGACAGCCAGACGCAGACAGACCCTGTAGCTTTCAGACTGGCTAAAATAGCCAGTGTCACCACACAGGGGACAAGATCTGGCCATGGGAGATTTGTCTCTGCATTGGAGGATCCTGGGGTGGCACCTTTCCTCCCTGAAGCTGGCACAAGGGCTGTGGTCAGGGCATCCCTCTGCCTCAACAATCTCTGGGCTGCTGTAATGGCTCCCTGTGGGGGTTGTCAGCCTACTTTAAGACTTGTGCAGCGGACAAACTTAACCCTCTCAATGGCAGGTCTGATGTCAGATGAATAAAATGTGTAGTATTATTAACATCACTTTGTCAGGATATGTTCTTGGCCTAAATCTCTTAAGTATCTTGTTGTTTGATCACACCGGAATTTTCTTTTTCTTTTTAAAAATTTCTTCAGACCTTCTGAAATTCTCCAAGCTGTTCTTTACTAGCCTATATGCTGGCTTAATAGCTTTTGGAGCGGTCTCTGGGAAGAGGGGATTTAAAACTAGTAAGGAAGTCACAGTATATTATTTAGAAACAGCCTGAAAGGAAAACTTAAGACAATAAAAAAGACAAAATCTATCAGATCAACTTGGTAGTTGGTAAAGAACACATTGTGAGAGCCCCTGGAGGATAGATGACCCTATAAATGAAAGTAATAGACACTGTGAATGTGAAGAAATGGCCCATGAAGCTTGTGACTAAGGCTGCACTGGGGACACTGTGACACAGAGACACTACATTAAGCCATAGTTCCTCCCCTGCTTGCTGGCCAGAATTAGCATGTAATTAACACACCCACTGCAAGGGCTCAGCTGTGCTGGCCAGTGAGTGGAGGGTTGCACCAGTTCTTCACTTGCTTGGCTCTGGGCCTGCTTTCTCCCTTCCACAGTCTGGGTATGGTAGCGTGTGTAATGATATAAAGGAGCATTCTTACTTCTTACAGAGGCATGTAGTCCATCACAATCTAGTTTTAAGAATCTCCCTGCTTAATCCACTTAATTAAATTGTGGTCAGTTACTTAGTGGCTCAATCACCCTTAATTACTAAATTAACGTCTGTATATTACTTAGGGCTGTGTAATCCTTTTCCCTGCCTCTCACCTAACCTCCTGTTGTATAGCCAACAACCCTTGGCTTTTTCTCATCCTACCTATTATTATGAAGGCTTACCCTCAATATTAGATAGCCCACTTTACAACTTTTTGGGGTTTTTTTCATGGAGGCTTTTATGCTACTTGCATTTGTAGTTGCTGGGACAGAATTTGGCCTCAGTTACACCAACTTATTTCTGATTTACACTGGTGTAACTGAAATCTGAGTCTTGTCCCTTATTTCTAATAGTATAATGGGTATTTTTATGAACCTTGTCTTCCAGGCACCTTGGACTTATCCTTTACTGGATTGCTTTTCCTTTTCTCTGTCTGCCATCCTCAAAGTACAAATAAATACTGTCCTAGCCCCTACTATTAGATACATAGATTAACTTGTACCGCTGCTTTCCCAGAATTAATTGTCTGACCTAATTCTTCCAAAACATCTGCTGGCTTTCCCCCAACTCCTAGTTTAAACAATCTCCCAAACATTATTAATTTTCATTATCAGCAGTCTGCTTCTCTTTCTCTTTAAAGTGAAGATCATTTCTTCTTTTACAGGCTCTTCCTTGAAAGGTTCCCTAATGACTATTAAAGTGAAACCCCTTCTTTCTAATCCTCTCTTCTTATTCATGTATGGAGACAATGCAAATAAAACAGACATAGTGCGCTGAAATGACACAAACCTTTGTAAAATGTAACGGTTGGCAATTTAACTGGTTATTGCTACTGGAATAAAGTAGTACTGTATTCTGTTCTTAAAGAGGTTAGCATGTTGATTCAAGCATCAGCTCAAAGGCACATAAATAGTGCCAGGTGTTTCATATTTTACAGCCAGCTGAATTTTCCTCTGTGGGTTGGTAGTGCTGTGTGTCTTTGTTGAAAAAGGTCATTTCTAGAGTTGTCCAGATAAGTCCACTGACTTTTTTTTTAAACCTTCTGACCCAGTTTATGGATTTGGATCATAGTTCTGGAATGATGAACTAGGCAGATCCAAAATAGTCTGAGAACAACATCATTAATGCTTTAGATTGTGCCAACATGCTTATATAAAATCAGTAGCTTTCACTATACTAAAGATGTCCCTTAAACTAGGTTCTTCTTCAGCCCTCTACCTCTTGGGAGTTACCCCTTTCCCCAAACTCAACAACCCACAGACCAAAATGTCTGGGACATTTACAGAAGGATCAACAGGTAGCTCAAACATTCACTGCTCTCATTCTCAGGACTTTCTGGGCTTCAAGCTTGGAAACCAGCTTTTCCAACTAGTTCCGATGGTGGGAAGTCACCAATGTCACCAAAATAAGTTTATGAAGGTTATTGGGTAGGTCTGATGAAGCCCACAATTAAAATCTTCCCTTTATTCTGCCCTGGCTTCAATTAGGTATGAAAGGAGCCCCTACATGAATCTCTCTCCAGATGAATCCAAATTCAAAAGCATTTCTGATCTCAAAGAACCCAAAACCAGAGAGAGCAAAAACAGGCTGCTCTGGAAAGCACAACTCCTTTCTTGCTTGAAGATGGCTTTTTCCATAATAACTCTGACTGCTTTCCTACAGAGCCCTGTAGCCTGTAAGCAGGACCAGGAAACCTGCCCTCCCCCTTCACTCTTAAAGTGATAGTTTGAAATTCCAGCACACTCCTTAATACACCACACAACCCTCCCTAGTGTGGGTGAAGCTATGTTGGTACAAAGGTGCTTTATACTGGGGAATAAGATCTACTGGTGGAAGGCATCGTCCATTTTGGTTAAAAAAAATTTAAAAACATAAAAAAAATTATTATGGTTTAAAAAAGTATAAAAACAATATACTGAACTCTGACTATAGAAAGATCCAGACTAAAGAGGAAATAGTAAGAAAAAAAGTAAGAAGGATTTTGGGAGAAACACTCAAAGGGGAAATGAAAAAAATTGGGAAATTTTTTTTGTTTTTTTTTTTTTTTTTTTTTATTAAATGAAAAATGAAATTAAAAAAATTTTCAAAAAATTTTTAAATTTGAAATTTTCAAATTAACATTTTTAAAATTAAATTTAATTTCATTAATTTTTTTTTCATTTTTATAAAAATTCTTTAGAACTAATATTTTAATTATAATATTATAAATGTATCATGCCTCAATTTTAGTATAATCTGTTGTAATTATTGTGTTTGTATTAATTGTGTATTTTATATTTACAACAAAGACAGAAAAAAAAGAGAGAACAAAGAAACAAGGAGTAGATTTTTATTATTTTAAGATTACAAGACAGAACCAAGGAGAGATTAAGTTGAGTGGCTTAAAAGAGACACAGGGGCAGCTGAAGCAGCTGCCAAACCTCCCCCAATCAATATCCAGGTCTCCTGGTCCCCTGTCAATCCATCTCCTCCCTGCCTCTCCATCCTATTCCGAAAGACAACATACAACAATAATAAAAGAAAACAAAACTAAGAAGAAGAGAATCTAAGAGAGGAGCAAGATCCAGCATGAGAACAACAAAGAAATAACACAGATATAACGAGAAAGGGTACAAGTAGTATTTGGTAGAGGGTGAAGTGATTAGTTCCAAGTATTGTGACAACAAAAGTGAGGTAACAACATATCAACTTTTGATTTTTCTTTTGTTCTTTGAAGTTTCACCAAGGCTTTTTTGCTTCTCTTCAGGTCCGAAGGAAGTCTGAGTGTAGTGGTTGAGCTAAACATATCGGGAAAGTTGGGGGAATAATGGGTACGGAGACCGAAAAAGACTGCTTAAAAATGAACTGGCAAATTGGGTGTTATCAGGCAGTAGGGGCAGAAGGGCATGAGGAGGAGGAATGAGGTGGGTGCACAGGGGCACGTTAGACACACACAAATGAAAGGTTCACGTTAACCTCCCCTCTTCCTCCCAGTGACTGGTTCACAGAAAGCAGCAGCTGAGCCCAGAGTGTCTCCCTGGCTGCTCTCCTTCAGAGAGGTCCCTGCAGCAAAGCTGCTGGAAGCAGCAAAGGCTCTGGGCTGAGCCCCCTACAGCTCTCCCTCCCCTCTCCCTGCTGCTGGCTCCCCTCCTGCCTGCTGCTGTGCAGGACCTTTGCTGCCTGACTGCAGCAGGTGCAGGTGAGGCAGGAGAGTGAGACTGCAGACACAGTGGCAACAGGGGAGCAGGGGCCTCAAGTGGAAGGTAGGGGCTGAAGCAAATTGTGTGGGAGTTAGAGAGCTTAAAATATAGATTCCAGTTTTTTTTTTTTTAAATAAGCTTTTTAAAGAGCAACCAACCTATTGTACCCAATTCCTATATAAAAAACAAAAACCCACTAAATAAACCAAAAAAAAAATTTATTTATTTAAAAACCCCACCAAATAAAGCCCCCCCCAAACAAACCAGTACAAAAGGCCCTGAAGGGAGGTCTCAAAATCTCCTCTAACCCTAAGAAAAAAAACTAACACTGAACGAATCATCATCATCATCAATCATGGCTCTGGACTCCTCAGTCACTGGACTCAGAGACAGGGGCTGCTGACAATCAGGGGCTTCCTGCTCCTGCAGGCAGGCTGCTGCTGTGCAGGGCAGGATCCTTCCACTCACCAGCTCAGTGCTGGGCTCACTCCCTTCCACCTCAGTGCTCAGCCAGCGGCAGCCAGCCTGCACAGTCACAGCAGAGCTGGCCAGCATGTGGTGACTGATCTCACCTGAATATGGGGACCATATGTGCGGCTGTGGTGGCCAAATAGCCAGCCCAGTATCAGTCCATCCTCCAGTCCCAACAGCCACAATGCCAGGTGCCCCAGCCAGAACAGACAGAACAGTGGAAGACCCAATCCATCCTCAGAATCCCTCCCCTTCTTCTCAGCTTAGGGGACACAGAGGCTAGGGACCCCACCCTGATGGTGGAGCCCTTCCTGGGCCTGGGGGTGAAGTTTCCCAACAAAGCTCTGTCACTTGGGTGGTGGCTTTGCAGTGTGGAGGGATTTTGCTTTCAGAGGGCTTTCAGTTTCAGGAGCCAGTCCTCAGTTTTCATCCTGGGGGCCCATTCCTCCTGCTCTGCACACTCCTGCCTTTTCCCTGGCGGCTCCCAGACGGCTCCTGGCTGCTCTCCTCTCTCTCCTGGGGCCTCTCACTCCGGCATCTCACTCTCTCTCCTCCTGATCGGAGCAGACTGTCTTGCCCCCCAGCCCAGTGCCCCCCCCAGCCCCCCTCCTCCCCCAGAGCAGAGCTCCCAGAGAGCAGAGCACCAGGAGGCTAGGTTGGGTTATTAAGGTTACAATCATAATGTAATCAATCAAATCTCATTTTCAATCAATCAATCATTCAATTTTTTTTTCATTTTGATTTAGATTTTTCATTTAGATCCCCTTTCTCTGAATGTATCCTTCCTGAATGGTAGTGTCCTTTTTGTGGTGTGCTTTCATTTTCTTTTTGATTTTTTTTTTCATCAACAAGTTGTCTTTTCACTTGTGTTTTTTACCACTGTCACTTGTGTCATGTCTAGTGTGTCTACACAGAAAAAGCAGTGCATAGGTTAGCCTGTCTGAGGTGGCTCAGTAGCAGCAGCTAATAATAGCAGCAGCAACAGAGACAGGCAGGGCAGGCTTCAGCGTTGGTAAAGTCTTGTCTGGTATTTTGGATGCATTCTTTCTCTGCAGCCTTCTGCAGCCTGTGCTGTGCTGGAGTACTGGTCGATCTGTGTCGTCCAGCAGCACCGATCTGTGCCCCAGCAGAGCTCAGCAGCTGCAGGCACACACAGCACACACAGCACAGACACACATAGCCACTGAAGCTGCAGTGGACATGATGGCTCTGGACCAGAACCAGGTCTGTCTGTAGTCTCTCTCAAGAGGGAGTTCTCTTCTGTTCTCTCCATCTCTGGGGGGACCCCAAGACTTAGCTACCCTCCTCCCCCACAGCCCCCTTTCCAGCTCCCCCCCCCTTCCTGCCTTGTCAGAGACTGTTCTGCCTTCTCACTCACTCACCTCTGTCCCAGAGCACAACCAATGCCCTTCCTTCTCCTTTCCCTCCTCCCTTTCCCCTTTTCCCCCCTCCCCCCCCCACCCCACCCCACACCCACCACCCCACCCCCCACCTGCCACCTGGACCCCCCCCCCCCCCCACCACCCCCCCTGCCCTTCCCTCCTTGCCTGCCATAGGCCCTGGGTGGGGACACAGAGAGGCCAGCCAGGGTGACCAGACAGCAAGTGTGAAAAGAAAAAACGGGAGGGGGGGGGGGGGATGATGTAAGAAAAAAAAAAAAAAAAAAAAAAAAACTGTCTAGATCTCAGGACATCTGGTCACCAGTCACCCTAGCTAGCAAGCTTTGCTTGCTATGTGGTGCCCCGGTTGTGGGGCCAGGCTGTCATAGGCACTTGTTACCCCTGCTGGGATGGCTGTCCTGTGTAGTAGAATGCTACTATTGGTTAGGAGGATTGTCACCCCAAATCATAGCTGCTGTTGATTGGTGCAGGCAGACAGCAGAGGTGGGGTGGGTAAGCTAGTGCAGTGCAGGGAACTGACCATAGACAAGATCTGTGCCTAAGACTAGGGTGTGCTCTGGGAGCAGACCTCCAGCATAAAATTCAACTTGCCCTCCCTAAATTGCACCCCTGGGCAGGAGGAGGAGCTCATCTGGCAACCAGACAGCCTGCTGCTCCTCTCTCTCTCTGGGCTGCAGGGACACACAGATATTTGGGGAGGTCCCCCAATTTGCCCCCCCTTGTGCACACCCCTGAGGGTGTGTTACAAATTGTTGTAGTGAGCCATAACCCAGTGTCTCTATTTAGTCCATGGTTTTTAGTGTCTAGCAGAGTTATGAATTTAAGTTCTCCCAGGCTCATCTTTTGAAGGTTTTGTGCACATTTCCTTTAAGAATGAGTATTGAAAGATCACATATGGAGTGATAACTTTGTGAAAAGTGTTTGCCCACAAGTGATAGGGTGTTTTTGTTTATCATTTTTCTGTGTGAATTCATTTGAGAGCATGGTGATTGTCTGGTTTCACCCACATAGTTGTTGTTGGGGCATTGATGCACTGAATGAGGTACACCACATGTTGTGATAGGCATGTGTAGGACTAATGAATCTTGGAAAGCGTGTTGTGGAGGTATTGAACACTGTACATTGTAGACATGTCTGCAGGTTTAGGTGTGTATCCTGGACTTTCTCTTTGGAGAAAATTCTATGGTATCTGAGTGTCTGGGTGTAGATAAAAGATTTCTTTGTGTATTTGGGATGTGTGGCTCAGGTGATTGCTGGATCTGTGAAGGTATGTGTGGTGATCTCTAGGTTTTTCTCTGTAGTCATTCGTAGGGTTTCTGTGTTGAAGCTAATCATAGTGCCCAGGACGTTGATGCTGGTGTGGAGTTTGATGGATGGGTGGTGATTGCTGAAGTTGTGGTGGAAATCTATGAGGGAGTTTAGATCTTCTGTCCAGAGGATGATTTTCATATAATTGATGTAGCTCAGGTATATAATTGGTTTTGTGCTGCATTTTCCTAGAAATTCTTTCTCTAGGTGACTCATGAAAAGGTTGGCATATTGAACAAAGTGTTTGTTGTTAAATGTGAAGTTATTGTGGATGAGGATGAAATAGATGAGTTTGGTGATGTGCTTAGAGTTGATTTCTGAGCATTGTAAATTATCTTATAGGTATTTTGAGAAAGGCAGTGATGAAGAATGTTCGTATATAGGAAAGTAATATCATGGTGGCAAAGATGATGTTCTGGGGGAGATTGTTGATTTTGCAGAATTTCTAGAAGTTGGTAGTATTTTGGAGGAAGCTGGCACTTTGAGCGGTGAGTGGTTTGAGGTTAGTTTCTATGAATCCTGATGTTCCTTCACTAAGAGATCCATGGACAGATATGATGGGTCTGCCTGAGTTCCCTTGTTTGTGTATCTTGGTAAGCGTGTAGAAGGTGTCTGGGGTGGGTTTGTGGGGGATGAGGTTGTAAAGTGTTTCTTGGAGTTTGGGAAAAGAGTTGATGATATTTTTAAATTATTGTATGAGTTGTAATGTATAGGGTCTTTGAGTTCTGTATAATGGGTCTTGTCAGAGAGCTGTCTGTTGGCCTTGTTGACATAATCATCATGATTAAGGACTATGATGGCACCCCCTTTGTCTGATGGTTTGATCACTATATGGTGCTTGGATTTCAGGGACGGTATAGCTATCCTCTCAATGGTAGAGAGATCGTGGTGAATGTAATGTTCAAAGATTTCACAGTCATTTTTTTTTCCTGAGCAACTGATGTAATGATCCACTCTGTGGTTTCATCTGCTGATTCTTTCTTCTTATGACTGTTCATGGGGATGTGGGTGTTGTGGGCGGTGTCATCTTTGTTGTGAAAGAATTCCATAAGGCAGAGTTAGTGGAAGAATTCATCTGGTTCTCCACATGGTATATTGTATCAGGTTCTATGGTAGGGTGGAAGTACATATATACAGTTCTTGTGAGGAGTAGTCTTGATAGGTTGATAATGTTGGTGGGTCATGTAGTGTCCGAGAGATGGGTCCTGGTGTCATGGTTTCTCCCGGAGGTGGTGTTCTGTTGGTTGCGGAGGAGTTGTAGTTGGTTCCGCCAGTTAGTAATTTCAGTGCTCACAGGTGACAGTCTCATCTAACATTAGTGAGACCAACAATCTCCAAAAGCACAACGAGCTCTGTAATAGTCTACCCCCATTAAGTACCCAGAGAGAGATCTATTTAAAATAACGTGTGTGTCAGAAAACAACTCAACCATTATCACCACCGTTCTCAAGTGCATTTTGTAGAAGTCTCAACAGACAGAAACAGATATTTACAAGGAAGATTAGTAACCTTCCTAACCTCATCAGCTGTTTCACGGATTTTTATAAAATAAGAAATGAATGAAAGACTTAGTGAAATTGATGCAAAATCGAGTGAAAGAGGAAACAGCTCGGAATATAACAAAAACTCTTTTTGAACAATCTGAGAACCCACATCAAGCAAGCAAAACTTCCTTCTTCCAAAATGAGAGTGATAATAGCCCACTCCACTGCTTTGTTACTTTTGAAAGAGAAATACATTAACATTTTCTGCATTGTCTTTCTCTTGTAGTATCCTAAAATGCAAATTTGATGAGGACAACATGTAATGTCTTATGAGATTTTTTTTTTGCGGAAGTGATATGTTCAGTATTTTTAATAGCACCATCTGTCGCAGCAGCAAGTGCCAAGCTGCAATATTGATCTTGTCATTTTGGGGAACAGTATGATATTTAGAATTATAAAAACATTTTTCTTTGCTCTGTTCAGATTTTTAGTTTGTATATGGAAACTGAGCTCCAAAAAGCACTTCTGATATCACCTAATCAGACATACAAGTGTAGTCAAGATCTAGCATGGGCTTCCGAGGGAGGCTGTGAAACCCCCATCATTGAAGGTTTTTAAGAATAGGTTGGACACACACCTGTCGGGGATGGTCTGAGTTGACTTGGTCCTGCTTCAACACAAGGGATTGGACTTGATGACTTCTCGAGGTCTCTTCCAGGCTACCATTCCTATGATTCTATCTACCATTTCAGAATCTACAAGAGAAGTATTACTGGATAATATTAGATGTCGGACATTAGCACTGTGAATAACTTAATATGTCTGCGGTATTTTATATACTGCCAATCATGGTAGTAGCCTCGGCAAAGATGATGGCTAATAGTTGTCACAAGGTCATCCCTGGGCAGTAGCTTTCTCTGTTTAAAATAGGGATTGCTATACTGGTCAGATTTTAAATAAGGAACTCTCCCATTTAGATTGTAAAGGAGGCAAGTACTGCATTGCTATCTATCTTCTTCTGTCTTAAAGTATTGAGTAACAGGCCCCCAGGTATTTACACAGCCCTTATCACCCTGGTATCAAAGTGTCAATCATCAACTGGATTTTGTTTTAAATCTTCATTTGGGAAAGAAAAGCTGTCATACACGGCTGACTTTTGTTCCAGCTACACTCTCTAGAGAGAACAGGGCATTGGAACCAGCTTGAGGTTATCAGGGAATTGGAAAGGTTAAAGCATATTGTTCTGCTTGATTCAAAATAGTGACTCTCTTTAACTGAAACAGTATCTGGATTCTTCTGTCAGTATGGAAACTTGCACCTTTTGTCTCAGTTTGGGATCTGTTGAGTTTAGATGCTTTTCTAAATCTATTGGGCTAAATTCTGCTTATAGTTATTTGATTGAAGACAGAGGGGCTCAAAAGGGGTAAATGCAAATTGAATTTGGCAAGTATTTTACAAGAGATGCAGGTTTTGTGTACTTTTATCTGTAGTTCGTTCTTTGACATTTGACAGTGGAAAAATTACTGAGATTTTAACGAGGTGCCAATATTTTTTCCATTCCATGGTCTCCTCCTTTTTATTTTTTAAATTACATGGTGTGTTTTTGGCTAAACATAGCAGGGTTTCATTTGAGATTTGTAGAGTTAAAGTATTAGAATGGAAATGTTTGAATAGCATCTTTTCTATTAGGACTTTTCCAGCTTCTGAATGTATATTTATCCTCCACAGAGCAATTTCACTTGCAACTTCAAGGCATCACTCATAGCTCCATAAGTATTGTACTTTATAGATTGTTAGTGGTTGTCATTAAACATCTCTCTTGAGAAAGCACTGATACAAAACATCAAATGATGGTGCTAAAATAATCCATTATGATCCCATTCTTCATTCTTGATGGGGTGAGCAATGTTCAGATGAAATCAATTTGCACAACTATGTACAAGGGGTGGTTATGTGCCCTTTTCTTTAAAGAGATTTACTCTTACAAAGTGCAGTATTTTTTAATGGAAAAAATTGAAATCTTGTAAATGGGTTTCTAGATACAGATATAAAATATGCTGTATTCAGCAGTGCAGTAAGGTCATTATTTGTGGACTTAAATGCAATATTTAACAGACATCAACTAGCCACTATAGAAAATTATACATACAGTACAGGGTAAGGGCAGTATGCCAAAGACTTGACATTGATTCCAGAGATGTCTTAAATCCCAGATATTTTTCTTCACTGCAGCAAACCCACAGAGTGGAGGCTGAGAGAGGCTGCATGGGGAGGAAAGGTGGCTACAGGATAACAATGCTCCTCTGAGCAGCTGTCTCCAGCCATTCCGTAGCCGCAGAGTGGGAGCTCAGTTCCACATTGCCAGTGCCTGGTCAGCTGCAGTAAGAAAATAGTAATCTGCCATTCATGGAGCATGTTACCCTTATGTAAAATTGTAACTTACAGTGCATTTTAAGCTACTGCTACTGTGTGTAGCTGTGACTATCCCTCAGCAGCTTTTATGCTTTGTGGCTGGCTGGCTGCAGACTGCACAGCGGCTAAGTGTTGCAGGAGTCCTGGGCAGAAAGCAGCCAACCTGTGATTCATGGGAACTGGCCTTGTTCCCACAGATGTCAGCCTTCCAAAGGAACTGACAGCAAATGCCCCTGGCAGTTAAGCTCAGTTGCCAGGGCACCACTGGGGTCTCAAGCAGGGGAGGTGAAGTCTAAAAAACTTACCGAATGTTTTCTGAAATTTTACTGAATAGTATCAGTATCAGTATGTGACTAGAATCGGGGGCTGGTATGGAGGCCACAGGGGGTGGGGTGGGAGATAGAATTTAGGGACTGGGGACCTGGGGGTGTGGAGTGGGATCAAGGGGTTGGAGGGGAGGAGATTGGGGTAGATACCCAGGGGTGGGGAGGGTTTAAGGGCCAGAGTCGGATGGGTCAATGGGAGTGGGAGATGGGCCTTGCCAGATCTGATCCCAATCCAAGAAGTTGAATTTCTGGGCGTAGTGGGTGTTTTTCTGCAAACCCTCTTCCCCCCCTCCCCCGTGCTGGTGCTCTCTGGTGGCCAGTTTGGCCCTTCACTCCAGTCAGATGCCTGGGGCTGACCCAGCTGGCCCCATCCCACGCTGCCTCAGGTGATACTAGGAGACAGAGGTGGAGTTTGGGCTCCTGGGTGTGGGCTGTGCATTAAAAGGGTTCTGTCCGTGGCAACACCATTCCCCAATCTACCACGCCCCTTCTCCAGAGCCAGCACTCCCAGCGCCAGCTCCCACACGGCACCCCCAGAGCCAGCTCCACTCCTAGGCATCCCCCGCACCTCTGGGCAGCATCAGGGTAGCCCCAGGCAGGCAGCGCTGTCCCCACCAGCCGGCAGCAGTAGGAGCATAAGGTCCTCCACTGCTGCTGTTCTCTGTGGGCAGGGAGAGGAGACCCCTGGTTCAGTGCCGCACTGCCTCTGAGGCCGCAGCAGTACTACCAGCTGGGAGACACATTTCCCCTTTCCTCCCCCACCCCACTGCCTTGTGGAGCCACTGTGGCAGCACCTCCAGGAGGGGTTTCTAGATGCAAGAAAATGAAAACAACTTCACACTGGTGGATGCCAAAAGCAGAGTTCTCTGTTTCCATCCCCTTTTATGCATGAAGGAAAACGCCTTTTTGCTGTTTGGCAAAACTTTAGTGCAGAATATTGTATGCAAATATAAGGGTTCTCTCTATGATGCGGGAGTGTGCACCAGTGGGCTGTGAATTCTAATGCGCACCAACATGACGTGCACTAAAAGTTCCCTAGTGCACGTTAACATAGCATTGTATAAAACAGCTTGGTGGGGAGGAGCTGGGGCATCTTGGGAAGGAGAAGAATGAGACAGGTACAGGTGGCAACTTGGGGAGAGGGCGAACAAGGACAGAGCCCGCTTTGTTGGGGAGGGGAACAGAGACAGGGGAATTTCTGTGACCAAATAAAAGTGTTGCCGGTGCTGGATTTGATCAGAAGTACATTTCCAGCTCAGAGTGAGACACTCTCATCTGGGCTGGGTTATGCTAGCTGCATGCTCCTCAGTGTGGATTTCAAATGAAGAGAAAGGGATTTCTTCTCCTTGTTATGATCAAATATGGGAACTGTTTTAAAATGAGTGTATCTGTCTGATTAGAACAAAATCCTAAAGGAGGCTAATTCTGACAGTTGTCTTTAAACAGGTGAAGCTTGTATGCTGTATAAGCAGCCCACATAGATGGGCTATACATGGGAGAAATGAGCCCTGAATATTGTCAGGGAGATAAGCAGAGCTGTGCAGAGAAGCTGAGGTGGAAGGGGCAACTGCGTCATAAAGAGGATGCAGAGAAGAGCAGAAGCATTGTTAAGAGGAAAGACAAAGAAAAATGTGCACTTTGAGTGGAAATTAATTAAGCAGCAGATTTAATGTGGAATTTACGGGCATTAATATGAAAGGAAATTATCTCCAAAAACATATTACTTTGAAAGTCCAGATACAGTATATTGTGCAAATGCACAAATCCCAGCAAGCAACAAAAAGCAGCTGATCTGGAAACATATGGACATTCTAAATGTGACATTCTAACTATTCCTTAGCCAATATGATGAATTTGGCTCAGAGAATAATAGCTTGGTGACTGATATTAAAAGTCACAGTTAAGAAGAAATGGGTGTTAATTGTAAGGATGAAGCACAGCTTTATTTGCAAAAGAGAATTTTGTAATCCTTAAGGCAACATAAACTTTTGGGGGCAGGAATTGTCTCTTCTTAATTGCCCATGCTGCCCCTCACACATTTTGGGTGCTACCGTAATATAAGTAGTAATAATCTGGCAGAAACTGAGAAGAGAATCAAGTGGCACGAGGACAGAGATCTTCTGGACTGTAATGTCCTCTTAATGTTATAGGCCTCTTAATTAAAAAGAACAACAGGACAATGAATAATGGTAGATATAAAAAAAAAAGTATGTTATGGAATTCAAGCGGCAGTTAAGGGATATTTTTCTTTAGCTAAGTATAGTGTGAATTATAAAATGGGCTAATTATAAAAAGTGACTTTCCCAATCACCTTTCACAATTTTCAGAAGTAGCCATTCACTTTGAGTGCCTGTGGTGCCCCATGTAGATGTCTCCAAACGGGCACCTATAACTGAGGCATCAAAACTATTGAGAAGTCTTGAAAACTTTGGGCCAATATTACTGAGATGCAGCAGTTGCCATTAAATACTCAGCACTTGCCTTTACTATGGTGCTTGCAGCATTTCCTGTTCTTGTAACAGGAAGTTCGTAGATGCAGGAGAGACAAATGCTGCAGTGCAGTAAATACCAAGGCATCTGTGCCAGGAACTGTGGGGAGAAACCCAGGCCAGTGTGCAGCAGTGGAGCCTTTTTTGTGTCTCACATTGCAGAGTTCGGGCTGCAACAGTCCTTGCTGCAGCCACATCCCCACACAAATACCCTGTAAAAGGTAGCCAGTGGATCTATATTGTGCTGTAGCATCTATCAAAACCCTGTGCACTGGGGTGAGATGGGAGACTCCACAGAGCACAGCTCAGTGGTATGAAGGGTATATGGACATCTTATATGAGCTCCTTCCATTGCGTTCAAAGTGCATCAGTGGGGTGTAGATGAGGCAAAATTAGTCCCATGCAAATCAGCCCACCTGGATGATATGCATCTTAGAAAATCATGGGCCCCTGCAAAAATTTTCACTGGTACAGCACATTATTTCCTACTGGGGAAGTAATTAGAAGTCCAGAAATAAGTAGCTACAGTGACTGATCTTCAGAAACAGGAAAAAAGAGTGATCTTGTCAATCTATCCTCACCTAATAAAGGTAACTTCTGCGCCAAGTAAAATAATATAACATATCTTACAGTGAAAAGTTAAATGTGAACTGGCTTGGATAGAAACACTAATACAGTAAGTGGATTGAAATCTGGCTGAAGGGTTCTGATAAACATTAAACAATCTACCTACAAGGAATTCTCTCTGTGGTGCCCTAGGATCTGTATTAGGCTGGGTCTTGTTTAACATCTTCATTAATGATCCTGATAAGGGAGTAAACAGCGCATTAATGAAATTTGTATGTGATGCTATATAGAGAAGAGCTGCAAACAGACAGGAAAGAAATAGTACAAAGGGATATGGAGTAGGGTTACCATATCTGTACATTCAAAAAAGAAGACACTCCACCAGGGGTGTGGGGGTGGTATTTTCACCAGTATCTACCAACTCGCGTTGTATTAATGTGTTATTATACTGTTATATATGCTGTGCGCTACATGTTGTCTTTATTGAGTATATATAAGAAAAAGTGATATGGCCTCCTCACCCTCCTGCCCGCTGCTGCCTCCCTCTCTGCTCGCTTCTTCACCGCCCCCTGCCCGCCGCTGGCTCGCCACTCACCTCTTCACCCTCCCCGCTCGTCTACTCATCCCTCCTGATGCAGATCCCTGTGGCTCCTAGGATCAGGGGCAGACGAGGGGTTTCCATGTGCTGTGTCTGCCGCAAGCTCTGTGGCTCCCATTGGCCGGGAAAAGCACCAATGGGAGCTGCTGGAGCCGCGGAGCAGGGCTTGCCAGCCCTCCACCACCACCCCGACCCAACCCAACTCGACCCTAAGAACCAGAGGGACCTGCCGGGGGGTGAGGTGGGGAGTCTCGGCGGTGCTTACCTGGGGCGGCTCCCGGGAAGAATCCGGCAGGTCCCGACCGATGTGGCAAAATCCCGGATCTTTTTAGATATTTAAAAATTCCTCCTGGACGGCGATTTAAGAACCAAAAAGCCGGACATGTCCAGGAAAATACGGACGTATAGTAACCCTAAGCTGAAAAAAGTAAACATTAACAGAAAAAAACAGAAGAAAGTTCATCTTGGAATAATAGAAACTAATACATTGAGGGGGAAATAAACTGAAATATAGATTGTCAGTATAGGGGAGAAACCATGGCAAAAGTCATTCAGGAGGCTAGCAGGCAGCAAATTGGACATGAGTCTGCAACATGATATGGCTGGAAAAAAGGCCAAAGCAATTTTGGGCTGCTTAGGGCTCGGCATGTCACTAGTCAAGTAGGTAACAGTCCTTCTCTGTCCATTGTCATTTGACCACAACTGGAATGTTGTGTTCAGCCCTAGCTTGATACCAAAAAAAAGAGATTTACATAGTGAGATAAGCTCAAAGACTAGTAACAAAACTTGTTAGGGGGCTGGATGAACTGATTTATGAGGCAAGATTAGAAACATTAAGTTAGAGCATGGCTAAGTGTTGAGTAAAGTTGGGGACAAAACGGAGATTTTGGGAGGGTGCCAACAGCAAGAAAGGACAGGCAGCACTTAGGGTGGCATGAGGGGATAAGTAGGAGTAATCAAATGAGAACGGGGAGATTTGAGCTGGCTATCAGAGAATTCTTTCTGATAATCTCCCAATGGAAGTAGTGGATGTCTCATCCAATTGATTAAGATCAGCCTTGGCAAAACACTAGAGAAGGTACAATGGGGAAAAATCCTACATTGTCAGAATGGACTAGATGACTTATAGGGTGTTACCCTGTGGGCCTTGCTCTCGATGATACTAATTCTGTATCACTGTAAATTGCCAGAGTAGTGTTACAGGGGCTTTAGTGTAAATGAGAATCTGCTCTTATGAGGGCTTGGCTATGGCTTATTAACTTAGCAGCTTGCAGCAGGTGTGAAAAACACACCTCTGCAGCGCTGCAAATGCGGGCGCTACAAAGCGCCAGTGTAGCCGCTGAACAGCCCCCGCGCCAGCTGTATATTCCCCCACAGGGAGTGGAGGACGGACAGCGCTGGGAGAGTTTTCCGCTGCGCTGCTGATTACACCTTCTCAAAGCGCTGCCGCGGCAGCGCTTTGAAATGCAAGTGTAGCCAAAGCCCCAGTCTCTTCTCTAGGAGCAGGCTTCATCCCAGCACTTTAGCACTTCAGTTTCCTGTCCTGTCTGGATCCAGAAATGAAAATAATTAACCAGGCATTTCAGTAACTCAAAGGTTTGGATTGAATTCCCATCTAAAAATAGGTGATTTGAACGCATTTGGATCTTAGTTCATCTGGTTTGCCTGCTCTCTCCTGAGTGTCCCCAAATAACGGAAGAATGTTTTGGGAATCTTCTGTACTTAAACCTAATATTTCAAAAACTGATTTCTAAAATGAATGGGGGCTGGTGTGTGTGTGTGTGTGTGTGTTGCTATCGTTAACCTTTCATAATGTTTTTAGGCCTCTTACCTAGGTAAAGTGCTCGCTGCATTTATTTTGCACTGTGCCTCATAACTCTTGTCATGTCATGCTGAGAGAGAAATAAATAATTGCCTTTTTAATACATCAGCAGGGAGGAAAATTTGAAAAAGCCTGGGAAATTAAAAAATGTATCTAAAAACTTAAAATGGGCCAGCAGGCCAAGTAATAAATAAGTAATGCATAAATAGCAACCATGTCCTTAAACAGCGTTCAAGCAACTTGGCAGTCAAGAGGTCAGTGGGGGCATTAAGAGACATGAGTGGGAAGTGACAGATGAGGTTGATATTGCGGAAACCCTCCGTGAATTCTTTGCCGTCAGTATTAACAGAAAAAGCTGAAGGTCACATCAGAGAGACTAGAATACATTTTCCTAGGGGCAATGTGAAATGTTAAAAGGTTTTATGATTATGCCAGAGCAGATAGTTAGGCAATTAGAACTGTTAAAAGTTGACAAGGCACCAGGTCCAGATGAATTACATCCCAGAATCGAGAAGGAAGCAGCAAGTAAAGCTTTGGCAGAGATTTCTGATAGCCCTCCAAGGATGGGGTGGTTCAAGAGGACTGAAGGGGAAGAGGGGCTAATGCAGTTCCTATATTTAAACAGTGATCAAGAGGAGATCCAGGAAATTGCACCCGGCCTACAGTCAGTAGGTAGGAGCATAATTATATTGATAAAGGAGAAGCATATTCTGCTTATGCAAGTGTGTGATAATGGATTGTTTTCATGGATTCGGGGAAAAGAGCTGCTGGCTGATGAATGTGCTTGAATTTCTGAACCACGTTAGTGCACTAGTAGACAAAAGTCAAACAATGCCTATAATTTATCTGGATTTTCTGAGAGCCTCACATGCAAAATATTGATCTATTTAATAAGCATGCGTTGGCTACTAAAAATTATTCAAAATTAGTGTAGGCCGAAAGAACAAATAGTGTCAGTAACCAGGGGTGGATGCAGCCTCTACACTAAACTCTTCTTGGATGTAATTTTGAGTTGTCGTCAAGGAGGGGCACCGACTACCACAGCAGTGCCCTCTGCCCTGGCACTGCAACAGGGCGGTGGGGAAAGCTGGAGAGCGAGCTCTACCCACACTCACCCCACAGCAGTGGCTCCTGTCCCACAGACATGGGCCCGGCTCCCCACTCCAGGCATTGTGCATGGGGTCACAGCACCACTCAGGCCTGGCACCCTTGGTTTTGTGATTTCTGTGGGTGCAGAGGAACCCACAAACCCACACTGAAGCCGTCCCTGTCAATAACATAGTTGAGGGTAAAGAGACAGCAGGATCGTGAACACACATTGGATGCTTTACTCTAGTATTAGACTTGTTTTTAAGGGTATGATCCTGCATTTCTTACACAGAGCTCCAGTGATTTGACATAGCATTCCATGTCATGGAGAAAAGGGCCAAATCGTGCTCGTCTTCGTAGATGCTGAGGTGCTGTTCAGCTGCACAATGGGCGGGACTTGTGATGGGCTATGCAAGGAGTGTGCAAGCCAGGCATGGTAGCTAGGGGGCGACTGGGGCTATGCTATCAACATCCACCATTTTGCTACAATAGCCTCGGTTGAGCAGCTCATTCTGGGTAGCTCAGCAGTGTGAACTAGGCTGAAAATTGATCCCCTGTGTATTAATGATATTTCAAATACTGCTAAATTTGATGCATCAAAGAAATGAAAGGGCGGTAAGATAGAACGGTTGAAACCATTTGCATAAATAATCCTTCCTGAGCAAGTATCCACTAGCACCAGTAATATTTTATCACTAAAAAAGTAAAGGAGACAATCTCTCTTAACTGCATCCTGTGTGGTGTTCTGCTTTCCTTTGATGTTACTAAGTATAGAAATTGAGGATTTAAATTGGTAGGCCTAATAGCATGTTGAGCTCCTGATGTTACAGTGTTCTGGCCAGAGGACAAAAATAATATTAGGAAATACAATCAATTGTGAGCATGATATGGAATATGAAACAGAGCGATCTGGGGGTGATCATGGATATAACACACACATGTTATCTGCAAAATGTTTGGCATTATTTTTGGGGTTTTTTTTTAAAGACAAACAATGTATATGTTTGATGTAAAGCAGCCAAGATTATTCTGGCACTATCAACGGAACTAATGAGACTGCATTTGGAATATTGTCTGAATTTCTAGTCACCATATTCTAACAAAGTTACTGAAGAAGTGTAGCAGAAGCCAGTGACAATGATTCAAGATTTAGAGGGTAGAAGTTAAGGGAGGACAGGTTAGACATCCCTGGTGTGAACGGAAGAATTGAGTTACTGCTGGTGATGTAACAAAAGAGAGGAATTGAGTAAAAGTTAAGGCTCTGATTCTGTCACCTTGAGACGTTGGGGCTACTTGCGAAGTAAAGTTCTCCTCAGTCCTTTTTGTGTTATAATGTGGTGTGAAAGGAAAATGGCGGTACTGATAACGTGATGTTGCAATAATTGGCTTAAAGTAGGAGATTGTGGGTCAGGGTTAAGGAAGAGAGAAGTTGCTATACAGAGACCTATTTATGAAACTGCAGAAGAGATGAGTAAAATTGGTCAAATTATAGGTCATCTTGTATTTGGCAAGGATTCTCCTCCTTCCCTTCTCACCCATGTCTGCTGTGTTACGTTGCTCCTGAGTAGCTGCTGTGAGTGGCTGTAAATGTTAGAGTACTGGGCATACTAAAAGAATTGCCATTTGATTAATTAGTTTCACACTGTGAAGGTCACCACATCCTTGCTCAGATCTCTGTGGTTCTGTTGTTTGTATCCAATGGCACAGTGTAGGAATCACTGTCGTTCTATGGCCTGTGATATGCAGGAGGGGTCTGACGAGGTAGTCATAATGGTCTCTTCTGACCTTCACAGTTAGTCTCTGTCTAACTGTATTCGAACAGAAAGCTTGAGCGCAGAACTGGACTTTTTCACTTCCAGGGCTGGAAAGGATGAGACATGGCAAAGGTGCATGCTGAGTCTATGAATGCAACTCTCCTGACGCCACCGGGTCTCCTTTGCCAAATTTAGCAGCTCCTAAAAAAGGGATCCCATCTTCCACTACAGAGAAGGAAAGGTTAGCAAATAAACAGGACATGTTCTAAGGATGAATGGGAGAGAGAAAACCTCCGTGTCCTTCCACCCTGTATAGCAAGAGAAGAGTAAGCCGAAGAAAGCCCCACCATGGAGAGAAGATGGCCACCCAAGGAGAAACAATATTTGATAATGGTACATAACCTCTGACTGTGTGTTTCTGAGATTACTATTAGTGTTGCTTAATAATGTCCACATTTAAATGAGGCTATGGCCCCGGCCCTGCAATTGCTCCTCCGCAGGCTGATGTTAGTGGGGCTCTGCAGAGGACTGGGGGCCTGAAGTAAGTTGACCAGAAGTCCTGATTTTATAGGGACAGTCCCGATTTTGGAGTCTTTTTCTTATATAGGCTCCTATTACCCCCTGCTCCCAATTTTTCACACTTGCTATCTGGTCACCCTAGCCTGAAGTGATAAAGGTGAATTTGGATTGGGGTGGGGGGCATAGTTCACATCTGCTTTGCAGCTGGGGGAAAATTTCCTGCATGGAAATTTTGAAAGCATTCTTCACAATGGAACAAGCTACCAAATATATCTTTCAAATGAAAGCTTCGACTCTACAGCAAACAGCAGAAGGCTGTGGTCAGATCTTAATGCAGTGGAATCTGCCCCTTGATGTAGGGAAGTCCTTGTCTTTTCTGGCTTGCCTTTGTTGTGGTTCTCTCTGAAATTCTCCATGGTGTGCGTTTACTTATAACCCCAAATAGAAGTTGTAGGTTTTCAGTATCTTTGGGGAGCAGGCACTGGGATAGTCTTGTATTCCAGAACAATCTTCATAGCTGAACTGTTGCTAATTTGTTTATGATTCAGCTGTCCCAATATGTAAATAGTGGTAATGACATGCCTTTGTAGTGGAGTAAGATGACCTTGAGTTTTGCTACAAATAGTAGAAAACAGTTGGTAATTGACAATAGTAATTCACTGTGTTAAAATGTGCCTGTGGAACTCATTGTCATAATATATCATTGAGGCTGAGAGCTTATCAGGATTCGGAAAAGGAAGGGACAAAATGCAAATAAGAGGGTAGGATACATAAGGAAGGAGATGTAGAATTTTATGTCATCATGTAAATCTGTGTGCAGCAGCATCTGCAATACTATGCAGTACTGGTCACCCCATCTGAAAAAAGATATTGCAGAATTAGGGGGGATTTGGACAAGACTAATTAGGGGCTTTGGAATACTCTCACGCGAAGGATGATTTAAAAGTTTGGGATAATAAAATAATATAAAATAAGGACTGGTTTAGAGAAGGCAGATCAGGAGCTTGTCCTTCTTTCATAACCCAAGAACAAGGGGACAGTCCTTTAAATTAAAAGGCAGAAAATTCAATAAAAGGAAATATATTTTGACATAACACATCATTAGACTGTGGAACTTATGGCCACAGGAAGATATTGACCTAGAATTTAGCAAGCTCCAGAAAGAGAATGACACTTACATGGATAGTAAGATTATCCAGAGTTGCTATAGTTAATCGGAACACATTTTGGAAGAGATAGTAAAGCTCATGCTTCAGGGTTTAAATCAATCTCTATCAGAGACCAGGATGAGAACTGATCAGAGGTTTTTTTGGTGCATGTGTGTGTGTATGGCAGTGGAGACTCTTATACCTGCTTCTAAAATATTTGGTGCTGGACAGGATCCAGTCTGGGAATCCATGTTACCTAGATAACAAGAACATCCAGGGTTATAACTAATAAAATTACAAAAATAAAGTAGAGTTTTAGAAGGGGTATAAATCCTCCTTCCTGGGGATGTCCTGAAGCATTTTTCCATCTTCTTCTTAGCGTACATACAACGTGCGTCAGGTGGCACGTGACCAGGATTCATCACTGAATTTGGTCCTCTGGTTAGATCATTAGTTTCTCTGGCTTGGACTGGGTATTGACAGGGTGTGTGACGTAAATGCTGATCCATGACCCCCATAACTTCCTATTACAGGTTCTCTTGCATCATCCTCTGAAGCTAGTGCTGTCTGCTGCCAGAGACAGCACACTAGACTAGATAGACCATTGGTTTGATCCAATATGGCAATTCCTATTTTCTTACGTTTTGGTAGAACTATATGAGTTGTTCAGGATATCTTCACCCAGCAGGTATCCTTCCATGGGCTCCAACTCAGGAAATTGCATGAAAACACTTGGCAGATTGACACCCTCATACTATTCAGGACTACTATGTCACAGATAGTATTAGCAGAACTAACTAAATAAATACATAAGCCTTTACATTGTAAAATATTCTTCTTATTGAAATGAGCATAACTTGGTTATTTTGGCCAGAGGGCCTTCTACACGCTGTAGGGAGAAATTTTATTACAGTAGATTAAATTATGTTCTGTTCCTTTTTTACATGTTTTTTCCCACTAATAGAAAGCATCCTGTCTAAAATATTTTATGTCTTGTTCATTTTGATTTGAAAAAAAAAGAAAAAAAAAGAAAAGGGAAGTCTTACTTTGTGAGTGTCACAGCAATGAAACAAAGCTGTACACAGGTGTTGCTTTGTGTGCAGGCTGCATTGGAAATGTATGAGTGTATTACTATTTTAAATAGCTCTGTTACATGAAGTGGTGATGTGCCCATACTACCTGGGGCTCTGATGTCCTCAGCTTATAGAAACTAAGCATGGTCAGTACTTGGATGGGAGACTGCAGGATTGCCAGCCACAAGAGTTCAAAAATAATGAGCCAGGGCATTTCAAATCATTAAGAACCACAACTCTTTCAAAGCAGTACAGTTTGGGTTCTCTTTGCCTTCTAGTTTTCAGCCTTTGGAGTTAATGCTTTCAAACTTCTCTCCAAAGCCATGAAGGCTAGAAACTTATGTTTTTAAATGAAATCTGAGTTTGTCACATAATCACTTGACTCTAGGAGTTGAGGCTTTAAGGAAAAGACTAAAAATTGTAACACTCATCAGGCTTGGCTGCACTGGCACCTGCAAGGAAAGCCCAGTATGGAGCTTTAGAGGATGGAGCTGCAATTCAGTAGGGAGTGGTGTTCTTCTTTAAGTCACTACTGATGGAACCAATGCCCCGCATGATGGAAAGACACTGCTGTTTGGAAGATGCACTGTCTCAGTAAGTGCCCTGGGAGGCATTGTGCTAGCGCTCCTTAGTGCATGGGGGTGGCATGCACATTGCTACCCACCTCCATAGTCCCTGCTCCCCTGGCCTGCATATGGGGAAGGTGGAGCCATGGACCTGCCTTCTCACCCTTCTCTTCCCTGATCCCTTTGGAGTGTTCTGTACCCTAAAGGGAGTGAATAGTCTATGTGCTCCCTCGACCCATGAGACTGGTATTCAGCCTGGTCCTTTCGCAGTTCCCACAAGTGATGAGGGAGGGTCCTTACTCCCACTGCACTCTGCACCCTGGCATATGGGCCAGGCAGGATCTGACCTATAGACTGGGAGCTTTGAGGGGCAGGGAACATGTCTTTGTCATCTGTTAAGTGTCATGCCCATTTCTGTTGTTATGTTAATAATAAATAACTTGATTTGAGATGTTGGACAAGACATTTAATTTTTGTGCTCCATCTCCCTACCCATGCCCTGCAAAATAGTCATAGTATCGCTTACCCACCAGAACAATGGGGACTATGCCGCGACCCTCCTGTATAAAGCACATTGTGATGCACCAATAAAATTTGCTATGCAAGTGCTAAGTATTGTTATAAATAATAATTGTAGTAATTAAAGCTCCCATAGGACTCATTACCATGGGGGGGTTGTTATAGTGTACAGCCTGTTTAAATTCCACTGAGAGTAATTATTTTCTGCTTGTCACATTTTCCTCTGTCATTTAAATTGGCTATGGCAGTGTTTCTCAAGCTGTGGGTCGTGAATCCTCGGGGGGCAGGGAAGTCACACAAGGCAATCAGTGGGGTTGCAAAGTGTTGAACATTTTATTAAAATCTAAAGCAAAGAAAAACTCCACCCCACCCCATTTTCTGCACAGCCTTGTCCTTCAAGGCCATGTATTCTCTGTCAAGCTCATGGAACGAACACACACACACACGCATTATACAGGCTTATCAGTGATACATGGTCTTATTCCTATCATTATAGTAAATGTAAGAAGGTTGTGAACATCTTCGACTTTGAGTATGGGGTCACGAACCTGGAAAGGTTGAGAAACTCTGGGCTATGGTATTCTTCACTTGCTGGCCAAAACTGTAGTCAAATGTTGATGTGTGCTGTTGAGCAGCTGCTCAGTGTCACTCCATCGTTGGCTGCAGTTGCTGAAGCAGTTACCGTAGGCAAGGCTTGTAAATTCTGAAAGGTGTTCTTCTGAGTTGATGCTGACTTGGAAATGGATGCTAATAATAAAAATAATTACAAAAGAAGGCTTCTGGAAAGAATCCTGATCTGTAAGGGAAAAGTGACTTTTTAAAAGAGCTGTGTTAAAGGTCTGATCAGAATTGGTGGTGCCCTTTTAAAACCTCTTTACCTTTTCAAGCTGACACCACTGGTCTGATCAAGTCATATCAGCTATGTGGAATTACATTATGTTAAACTACTGCTACCTGAAAATGTACATTATGGCACAATGCAATAATTGACAATTTTCCCCCTGAATGTGGCTTTCGGAAAGGAGTGATTTTAAGGGGAGGGCCATTTGAATTGTTTCCTGAGTACCTACGAGCTTAGGCTGGTAAATTCCACTTTGCCATTAGGGAATCTCACTGCTGCAGAGAACAGGGGAAAATCTGAACCCCCGTGACTATTGCTAGTCACCTGGCCTGATGTGACCGTCAGTATGCTTTTACAGACCAAAAAAAGGCAAAAGTAGAAAATGTCAGGAATACGTGAATTATCTTGTGAAATTCAAGTTTCTCAGAAGCTTGTATTGTGGATGTAGAAAGTTGTGGATTAATATAGAGTATCCTCAATTTCTGATGCACTTCTACCCCGCATAATAACTTAAAGAGGCATAGTTTAGTGCAATGGCCAAAGAGTACAGTTGGAAGAAGCTTTTAATCATTGTTATTAAATTAGAAGATTATTTTAGAGCTGTAATCCAGTTTTACACAGCATGATAACATTGTTGGTAATGGTCCTGGACTCAGCCAAAGTTATGTTGAATCAACGTTTATCATTTAACATTTCCTGAATCAAGGTAATATTCAGTGATCCTTAATTGAATAAAGCACAAAAAGGTTCAGTTGGAATAAATGCAGATGTGAAAAACTGAATATCTCAAAGGAAGAATGTTTTCATTTTTGTTTGAACCAGAGCATCAGCTTATTGAAAAATGTAATTGATACTGGCTTGAATAGTATTCCTAGAGTACATTAAGTGGGATAGCACATCAAAATAATATTGCATTAGGGGCAGAGCAATTTAAATAGTGCACAATTAATCATAATGGATTTCTGAAATGAAAATGCACTGACATGTCCCTATTTGTGTGGATCAGATGTTCTTCATAAATGGCTCTCTAGACAAGTTCTACACTTTTACTGCTAAAAATAAAGCTTCACTTTGAAATGCCCCCTAACATTAACTTGTGATGTAGTTATTATTTCCATGGTACCAGCATGCTAGGCCCTCTACAGGCCAGGGTGAAGACTAGGGCTTTATCCCCAAAGAGTTTACAGTCTCAGGGCTTACAGCCAATGCTCACTGAAGTAAATGGGACAGTGCTACTGACTTCAATTGACTTTGTGTCAAGCCCTACACAGACAACTTACAGACAGAGGATGGCACATGGGATGCAACAGAAGCCAAATCTGTTGGGTAGTGATGTGATTTTAGGGATTTTTAGAAGCAGCAAAGAATCCTGTGGCACCTTATAGACTAACAGACGTTTTGCAGCATGAGCTTTCGTGGGTGAATACCCACTTCTTCGGATGCAAGTAGTGGAAATTTTCAGGGGCAGGTTTATATAGGCAAGCAAGAAGCAAGCCAGAGATAACGAGGTTAGTTCAATCAGGGAGGATGAGGCCCTGTTCTAGCAGTTGAGTGAAAACCAAGGGAGGAGAAGAATGGCTTGCCAAGAATGGCTTGCCAACTACAGAACCAGTTTCTCCTCCCTTGGTTTTCACTCAACTGCTAGAACAGGGCCTCATCCTCCCTGATTGAACTAACCTCGTTATCTCTGGCTTGCTTCTTGCTTGCCTATATAAACCTGCCCCTGGAAATTTCCACTACTTGCATCCGAAGAAGTGGGTATTCACCCACGAAAGCTCATGCTGCAAAATGTCTGTTAGTCTATAAGGTGCCACAGGATTCTTTGCTGCTTCTACAGAACCAGACTAACACGGCTACCCCTCTGATACTAGGGATTTTTAGTTGGTTTTCAATACCAGGTATTCATATGTTTTAAAGAGGAGTCTGAAAGGAGGAGAGGGATAACACATAGCAGACTTGCTCAGGAAGGGTCTTTCAGCTGTAGGGTGCCTCAGAAGTGAGTGTGGGGGAGAAAATTTTCTATCCTGGAAGATTTAATCAGACAGCTTGGTATTAGTAAAAAAAAAAAATTTCCCTGAGACAGAGCTAAATGTTGTACTGATAACAGCAATAATATTCTTATTTGGATTGTAAGATCTCTGGGGCATGGGCCATCTTTTGGTTCTATTTGTGTCAGGCCTGGCTCCAGGGTTTTTGCTGCCCCAAGCATCAAAAAGAAAGGAAAAAAAGATAAGCCGTGATCCGAGAGGGAGTGAGGGACCCACTGCCGAATTGCCGCCGAAGACCCGGACGTGCCGCCCCTCACCATTGGCCGCCCCAAGCAGCTGCTTGCTGGGCTGGTGCCTGGAGCTGGCCCTGGTTTGTGTAACACTTTGCAAAGTGGGGTCGTGGTCCATGGCTGGCATTCCTAGGTGTGAACACAATACAAATAATAAATAATATAATGAGTTCATCTGTTCATGCTTTAGCTTCAGTCCAGAATTTTGGGGCCATGCGGGTTCCCATAGCGATGCCACTGATCTGGAGATATATATTGTCATTAAATTTGAAGTCGTGCAGAACGCAATGCCATCCACAGCCTCAGAAACCATCCTGACATTATAATCAAAGAGGCTGATAAAGGAGGTGCTGTTGTCATCATGAACAGGTCTGACTACCAAAAGGAGGCCGCCAGACAACTCTCCAATACCAAATTTTACAGGCTACTTCCCTCAGATCCCACTGAGGAATACACTAAGAAACTGCACCATCTACTCAGGACACTCCCTACACTAACACCGGAACAAATCAACATACCCTTAGATCCCTGACCAGGGTTATTCTATCTACTACCCAAGATCCACAAACCCGGAAATCCTGGACGCCCCATCATCTCTGGCATTGGAACTCTCACTGAAGGACTGTCTGGATATGTAGACTCTCTACTCAGACCCTATGTTACCAGCACTCCCAGCTATCTCTGTGACACCACTGATTTCCTGAGGAAACTACAATGCATTGGTGACCTTCCAGAAAACACCATCCTAGCCACCATGGATGTAGATGCTCTCTACACAAACATCCCACACACTGATGGAATACAAGCTGTCAGGAACAGTATCCCTGATGATGCCACAGCACAACTGGTTGCTGAGCTCTGTGCCTTTATCCTCATACACAACTATTTCAAATTTATTGACAATATATATCTCCAGATCAGTGGCACCGCTATGGGAACCCGCATGGCCCCACAATATGCCAATATTTTTATGGCCGACCTGGAACAACGCTTCCTCAGCTCCCGTCCACTCACGCCCCTTCTCTACCTACGCTACATTGATGACATCTTCATCATCTGGACCCATGGGAAGGAGACTCTGGAAAAATTCCACCACGATTTCAACAGCTTCCACCCCTCCATCAACCTCAGCCTGGACCACGGTGCAAATAAGTGATGGTCACATTAACACCACCCTATAGCGAAAACCTACCGACCGCTATGCCTACCTTCATGCCTCCAGCTTCCATCCCGGACACACCACAAGATCCATTGTCTACAGCCAAGCACTGAGGTACAACCGTATCTGCTCTAACCCCTCAGACAGAGACCAACACCTAGAAAATCTCCACCAAGCATTCTCAAGACTACAGTACCCACACGAGGAAATAAGGAAACAGATCAGCAGAGCCAGATGTGTACCCAGAAGCCTCCTACTGCAAGACAAACCCAAGAAAGAAACCAACAGGACTCCACTGGCCATCACATACAGTCCCCAGCTAAAACCCCTCCAACGCATCATCAGGGATCTACAACCCATCCTGGACAATGATCCCACACTTTCACAGGCCTTGGGTGGCAGGCCAGTCCTCGCCCACAGACAACCTGCCAACCTGAAGCATATTCTCACCAGCAACTGCACACCGCACCATAGTAACTCTAGCTCAGGAACCAATCCATGCAACAAACCTCGATGCCAACTCTGCCCACATATCTACACCAGCAACACCATCACAGGACCTAACCAGATCAGCCACACCATCACCGGTTCATTCACCTGCACATCCACCAATGTAATATATGCCATCATATGCCAGCAATGCCCCTCTGCTATGTACATCGGCCAAACTGGACAGTCTCTAAGGAAAAGGATAAATGGACACAAATCAGACATTAGGAATGGCAATATACAAAAACCTGTAGGAGAACACTTCAACCTCCCTGGCCACACAATAGCAGATCTTAAGGTGGCCATCCTGCAGCAAAAAAGCTTTAGGACCAGACTTCAAAGAGAAACTGCTGAGCTCCATTTCATCGGCAAATTTGACACCATCAGCTCAGGATTAAATAAAGACTGTGAATGGCTTGCCAATTACAGAACCAGTTTCTCCTCCCTTGGTTTTCACACCTCAACTGCTAGAACGGGGCCTCATCCTCCCTGATTGATCTAACCTCATTATCTCTAGCTTGCTTCTTGCTTGCTTATATATACTTGTCCCTGGAAATTTCCACTACTTGCATCCGAAGAAGTGGGTATTCACCCACGAAAGCTCATGCTGCAAAACGTCTGTTAGTCTATAAGGTGCCACAGGATTCTTTGCTGCTTCTACAGAACCAGACTAACACGGCTACCCCTCTGATACAATTTACTAACAGTGTACCTTCAGTCAGGCAAAGCCTCAGAGAAGAGATGGGTCTTGCATTGTGCCATAAAAGTATGCAGACTTGGGCTCAGCAGAAGTCTAAATATATTTTAGGGGTCTGCTCTCCCATTATGTTTTGTGATTAACTCCTGTTAGCTTCATAGCTTCAGTAAGAGTCACATCAAACGGAGAACAGTAGCTTTACAAGAAGCTATTCAGCATCCTATTATAATGATGATCGATAAAGAATATATCTATAGTGAATGATGTGATATACTACTTTATTTAGTAAAGAGGTACAGAAGAATTAATTTTTATTGTAAGTCATTTCATCTGAATGGCCCAGTGTATAGGAAAACAACCTTTACATGAAATGTAATTTTGCATAGACGTGCTTATTATTAATGCTGTCTATTTACCATATATCACTAACCACAAAGCTAAACCAGTAATCTTCCTTGGTGAGTACATAACATGTAAAATACATACCTTAACCACAAATATTGAGCTATGTTATTCCACCTCTGATACCATCCTATTTGAAATCACACTGAGGAAAAACATATCCCATTAAGACTGCAAAAGGCCTGTCTGAGGTTTGTGTAACACAGGTCCTTTCAAAGGGCAAACACATACACCTAGTGTGTGTGGGGGAAACCTTGTTGAAAATAAAACCATCTAGTTTTGAAATCTTGTCTGTTGATTTAACTCTTAAGCAGTAATTAAAGGCCTTATTCTGCTCCATTGAAGTCAGTGGGAGTTTTCCAATTGACTTCGATGATCTTGCCTTTGTGGAAGGAGGACCTGTTTCCAACTTCAGGAAGGATCATAGCCATGAGACAAAAGCCCAGGGTATAATTTGGACATGATTCCTTGGTGCTTGACCTCTAACCTTTTTGCCACAACTTCCTTTCCTTGCTAGGATTATATTCACTGGGAAAAAGGAATGTGTCCACGTCCTCCAATTCTTTCTCCTCATTTTAGCCCTTCTAGGGTGTCATTAGCATTTTTAAAGCCATCTTGACACTTAATACAAAAATGCAGTTTGAGGTGAGTCAGTGGTTCACCAGCTATTTAATTCACTGCACTGCTTTGTAAAACAAGATGATATCATGGGTCAGCTTCCTTTCCCAACATTCCAATCTCCAATAGCTTCATGCACAAAATGTTTCATTCTACAGGCCACCAGCAACAGCCACTCCTCTAAATCAAGTTTCAGACCATTGCATACACAATACAAGTTTTGACCCATAAAAGTCATTGGGCTGGGATGAGGAGAGGAACAGAGCAAAGAGAAAGGTCCCGTTCCCTGTCTAAACAATATACACAATGTCTATCTTTAGGAAATATGACCAGAAGACCCATCTCCGTGTAACCTTTATCATTTTATTTTAAATATATTTGGGAGTATGATAAAATCCTGTCCCTGCAGTATCTCAGTGGCACACCTGTTCTGCAGCACAATGGAGTATGTGCTTTGCAGCTTGTTTTTTCTCGTTGTCAGGGTGTGAATAAAGACAAATCCTTACAAGCTTTCCTAACACAATCCCATTACAACTGCAAATATTTCCACATGTGGACACTAACACATGACGTGGAGCTAGGCATAAACCTTGGACCTTCCAAAAAAAAAACATGTGTACAAAGCAGGCTGACTCAAGCTCATGATGATTCAAATACTGTTCTGGTATTGACTTCTGTACTTGACAGCAACTCTAAAATTGGATATTCCTCCTCCTCCTCCCCTCCATCTGTTCTTCCATAGTTCCCCAAGCAGACATTCCACAAGCTGTGCTAGTGAGCTCTAAAAGCCAAACTCTTGTGCATGTTTGCCCCATATGGACATATTGTTATATTGTAATACTGTGTGCATTGGTTGTCCCTGTGATTCTGCTGGTGGCCTTTTAGCATGATCTAGTTCAATGATACTCAGACTGAGACTCAGGAGCCACAAATGGCTCTTGAATGTGTTTCCTGCAGCTCTTTGCAGCACATGATATTAAAAGACTGTCTTGTTTAATTATTAACCAATCCAAGTTATTAACCAATCAGGATGCTATTACTATGTTATTAGCTAATTGTAGAATACTTGGTCAGTGATTTTGCTATGAGAATTTATATAATTATATAGAGTAAATGAAACAATGAATTCACACTGTTGTGGCTATTTTGGGTAATGTTCATTGCTAATTTGGCTCCTGAATCACTGAAGTCTGAGTATCACGGTTCTAGTTGCTTTTAGGAAAGCTGGAGTTTCATACTTCCTTGGCTTCCTGTGGGATGCTCATTTCTAAGGACTTTGCACATTCTTGCATATTTATATGTTACATATGAGACAGATTAGGATACTGTAGAACTTCCTGTCAGTCCCCAAAGCATCTGAAACTTTCATCCTCGTGCTATTTTATAAAAATGAAAAGTGCCTTGCATCAGGTGCATTTCAGAGATGTGCTCATTTTATTCTGTCATAAACTACCTTGAAACAATGATTGAAGCATTATTTCTTCCTTGCTGCTCTTACAATATGGCAGAATGTACAGAACAATAGTATGATCAGAGAGCTTTTACTGTGCACAAACTCATTTGTGAGTAGTATAGCGTGGATGTGTACTAGTTGTCAATTCAGAGTTACATGGAGGGACGATCCTATTAAATATGTCATAGCAGACAGTCCCGTTTTCAGTGTTTCAGAAATGCTGCAGTGAATTTTAGTCATATTAACACAAACATACATATGGACCACACTCTGAGGTCCTTATGCAGGCGAACTCCGATGGGCCAGTGCCTGAGCCAGATTGAGCCATCTCTTTTTAAGCAGTGCTCCTCAATAATTTTCTGGTATGATACTGCTGTGCACATTCAGTGCCCACTGAAGTCAATGGAAGTTTTAGATGTTCAGTACTTTACTGTAGGTGGAATTCCCTTGACACAGAGGATTTATAAACAGCCTATGCCCCACTTATATCCGTGAAATCAGGTTTATGTTGTACATAGGACTCATGCTGGCCCTCTGCACAGGGGCAAAGATTTCACCCATGATTTAGCCCAGAGCGAGTTCATCTGAATTAGGAGTGAATAAAGTAAAACTAATAAGAACTGTGGGATTTGGCCCATTCTTACACCACTTTATGCAGCTATTGGTATTGGTCGGTGTATTCAGGAATTATACATAGTAAAACTTTGCATGGCATGTGGTAAAGCATCTGCTTTCTACATGTTGTCAGCTGGTTGCAGGGGAGTGAATTTGGTTTCATGCCGGATCCCAGCAGTGACAGTGGAAATTGGTGCTATATCATTTTCCGAAAGCACTCAGCACCAGGTGTGTTATGCTGGGCACCCAGAATCACTAGGCCATTTTGAAAATTTACGGAAAGCGGCTTATTGACTGATTCCATTGTAAGAAGTGAGTGAAATCCTGAGGCTTTGCCAGTAACAAGCAAACATCCTTCATCTTTTCCCCACTCTTCAAACATAGACACACCCAGCTTCCTGTTAAGGATTCTGGGTAGGCCTTTCTTGTTCCATAACTAGCATTTCCACTAGAGGGCATTAAAAACACCGGGAACATACTACAGCCATCATATGCTTTTACGATATATTCTAAAAAGGCCAGACATTTGAGCGCAATAGCAGCAGTGTGTGTTGAGAGTACACAGTTATATAGAGTACTTAGTGCTTTCTCCCTCTGTGCCCCTTTGTTTCATTCTTGTGTGCAGCTACTAAAGTGAAATTACTGTACCTACAATCTTTTTCTGCCCCACTCTCTTTACACTTTGCGCATTGCTTTTATATAGTTGATATTTCTGTGGTCTCTCTCTCTCTCAGAAAAAAAAAGCCGGGGGAGGGAGGAGAGCAGGGAGGCACAGCAGGGGGAAGCAATATGGGCTTTTGTGTGCCTATGAACAGAGAGAAAGTGAGTCCCCTGCAGTGTGTTTGCTGTTTGTGCGCTTGAAAATGCTGCTTTGGGGGGAATAAACAGTCAGGAGATCAGACGAATGGTACCAAAAATGTAATAACATATGTTTACACGTAACACCTTTCAATCCTACGGGATCTCCAAATGGCTGCAGCCATCACAGCCCACAATGATAGTTCAGGGCAGGAAGTGTGGAAGAATGCCACATGCCGTTAAATTTCAGTTGGCGTTTAGATTGACAGTATTCAAGGACCTTTAACCAGGGCACCAAGAGCGACACCCCTGTACCTCTGGTATTAAGTGAAATCTTTGACAAGCAGGTGTCATTTCTGAAGCTGTACATCTCATCCAGTGCTGAGGCATTGGTTCAGAAGTGACCTACAGGAAAGAGTGTCACCTCCTGCATCACACCACTTCCTCTAGCACCTGGGGGAGTTCTCTCAGCCACTTCAGATCTGGCTTGAGCTCTCTGCTGAGCTTGTGAGATTTGTCACCTTGATCCTACTGGGTGCTGAACCTCTCCTTGGAGGTGCTGAGTGCCCTCAGCTCCCATTGACTTCAATAGAAATGGAAGGTTTCAGAGTAGCAGCCGCATTAGTCTGTATCCGCAAAAAGAACAGGAGTACTTGTGGCACCTGAGAAACTAACAAATTTATTTCAGCATAAGCTTTCGTGGGCTACAGCTCACTTCTTTGGATGCATAGAATGGAACTCCTGTCTGTGTGTTCCATTCTATGCATCCAAAGAAGTGAGCTGTAGCCCACGAAAGCTTATGCTGAAATAACTTTGTTAGTCTCTCAGGTGCCACAAGTACTCCTGTTCTTTTTATAGAAATGGAAGGCATTCAGCATGTTTCAGGATCAAATCTGACCTAGCCCATATCTGCGATTTGTGCAACCTCACAGGATGAGGTGGTATGAGCTGTGGCTAAATATGTCACTTTTAGGGCGGGGTTGTATATTAGACCTACAGTGTCCCTTTAATTACCTATCTTGTATCATTGTATTGCATGGGTTGCTTCACTGAAACCATAGTAATCTTATTGTGAAGTCAAGTATTTTTACCCTCTTTCTTGTTTTTAAGGCCAATATAAAATAAATGAAAAGCAACAATCATTGCAATGAAAAGCATACTTCATAAAACAAATGCTTAAATAGCCACTCACTCCAGCTGTGTCTTTTATGTACAAGATCTCTGAGGCAATGGTATGTGCTTACATAAGATCTTTCGTAAGATTTACATTAAAACCACTCATCATCTTACATGCAGATAATTTATTCAGCCTATAAATCTGTACAGTTATAGATAAAATGAAGATGCTCTCCCCTTTCCAAGCATTAAAGAGGACTACATAGTCAAACCTAATATGTTTGCAGCTGCTTAAGAGATGTGGATTCCCTGTTTTTGAGCATAGTGGGGTTTTACTTCTCTCTTCCTTTCATTAATGGAGAGCTTACATTTTGTGCTGTGTGTACTTGGAATACTTGAGTGGTTATTTTATGGATCTCACATTTCAATAATAAATTTAAAATTGTTAGTAAATAAACCTCCAAACTAGAAGCAAAAACCCCACTCAAGCAACAAGGAATTAGCTCAGAACCTATCCAAAAATAAACAGGGAGGATTTTTTTCCTCAGCGAAGACTGATTTATAAGACTGGAGGGAGCAGAAGGGCAAGCCAGGCCATGAGGACCCTATTTCACAGCTGGCACTGACATTGGGACCTCAGAACTCTCTTCCCTACAGATAAATAGCTAGAACTAGGCATCTGTTGCATTACAGCTGCCAGGGTCACTCCAGCAGGGACAGAGAAGGAGGGGGAAATGGTAGTAAAATCCATATTATAAGCAGCAGTAATAAAATGCCAAGTGACTATGATGATCATATGCATGTACCTTTGGAATTATACTGAGATAGTGAAAAGTATTCAGTGATTCAAGGAACAAACCCAGTAAATAATCATGAGAAACTTTTTTGTAAAACATAATCCCTTTAAATGGTGAATCCTGCGTATTAGCACACATGATTAATCTTTATTTACAAGGAGCCAGATTCTCACAGCCAAGCTGCACACATTATCCAAATGGGTGTGGGGCAGAGATGGCTATCATGATTCATGGAGTCATAGTCCACTTTAGACAGGAGACATTTATTACACAAAAGTGATACAAGTTACAGACAAACAAGCAGGCTTCTTCACAGCTTGAGTCCCAGCATTGTCTCCTTTGCTTACCAAGAACACAGCCTGTCTGGAATTCTGTACAGCACCCAGAAACATCTCGTGGGCAGCAAATAAACCTTGCTTTATTATTCAGCAAGTAAACCTATTATAGTGATGTCACATTACCTTTCCACACCCACCCTCTCAATTCTGGGAGCACAGCTTAGAGCAACTTCTAAATTGTGTCAACAATAAGAGCCCCTTCGGGCCATTCTACAGGCCTGGGATTGCTCTGGCCACACCCACCAGGCAGTAGATGGGGGCAGTTCAGTATCATCCATTTGACATATAGGAACGGAAGGCTTTCTCAAACTAGTAAAAACAGTAGAAACACTTTTAAGTGTGGCCTCTGTAGCAACAGATATTTATCTAAATACACAATTAACTGACATCCGTTAAATGAACTAGCTGAAGCTATTGACTGAAAATATTGCATCAAATAGGTTTCTTCCTAAGGCAGTTCATGGACAGGTCATGGATAATGGAAGCCTTTTGTATTTTCATCTGTAACTTCATCTTTGAACTGTTAACGTCTCTAACACAGTAGGTCTTCGGAGAGCAATCTGCGTGGGCGGGCCCTGTGCCCATACAGAGTTTCCACTGAAGTTTGTGGGAGTCCATGGTGTGTAGGCATCCCCAGAGGTATCTTTTTGCAGGATCAGGGCCTTACAGAGACACCAGGAGGTGGATACCAAGGGCAAGACTATTGTAAGATAAAGCTCGTTTGTTCACATAATTGAACGATGGTGCTCTTTTTCCTTTCCAACAACATATCTTTTGTGACGCAGCAGGTCCTTTTAAAAACTATCAATTCTTCTTAAGAGATGGGTCTTCGTTTGTGAGCAAGGTTATATGTGTGTTAGCTGTTCCACTGTCAGTAAGATATATAGGCAGCAAGTAGTGTGGAAGGTGCGATGGAGGTAATACCTATAAGTACTTCTGCTGCCCTTCATAGGAGTAGAGATGTGTGTCCACTAAGCTCATCGTTAAGTGTTTCAGGTTCTCCATTGTGACTGAGGCCATTACTGTAATATCCCTCTCGGTGCAGTCAGCACGTTCATGGAGAGGGGCAGGGCACAATGTGCGCTTTCTGAACGAAAAAACAAATTCTCCCCATCCAAAGAAAGTCCAGAGAACAAATAAAAAGCTAAAAGAATAAACAGCCAAAGTACTCTGATCCCCACAGACAGAAATCCTTTTAAAGAGAGTCTTTACTCGAAGGAATACCAAGCTCTAAGTTCTATAACCACGGCCTGGAGTTCTGGGATCTGATTCTCTGTGTGCTGGTAGTCCTTTGATTTTCATAGGTAAGGAGCCGTGCTGTATATATCTGGGCACAGCGATGAGTCTTCTAACATCCACCCACCAGCAAGCAAAGGAAGGTTACAAAGTGCAGCGTCATGCCACAATGTGCCCTTTTTGCTACTGAGTGTGTGCAGACTTCTCCAAACGTACTTGGTGAGCTTGTGTAGGGAAACCATACATTACACTGCCAGAAGAAGCTGAGGCATATTTTGATGGAGGGGGGGACACATTTAGACATGATGAGTCTTGCTAACGGGCTGCCATGCACAAATCCAGCTGACTTGTTTTCCTGCGCTTGGCAATCGAGCCCAGTCCACCTGGCACTTAGGGGTAAGTTAAGCTCCCTCCTCTGCAGGAGAGCTGTGATCAGGGAGGAGTGAGGTGGCTGCGGCCCTTCTCTGTCAGGCCTGGAGAACGAGCGGAGCTCCCTCTCCAGCAGGCCACCGCTGCTGAGCTTAGGGGGCCCAGAGCACATTTTGACTGAGCAGACAGCTCAGCTACGGAGCAGAGCCACTGGGAGCTCCTAGCAACTTGCTGCTGCTGCTTCTGCAAAACCTGCCAACCTTGTGTCCTGCGCTCCTGTCTCCTCTCCGGAAAGCAGCAACATGCATATTGAACGCCTTCCCCTCTGCCTCCTGTGGGTCTGTTTTGATCCAAGTTTAATCAGTCTCCTTCCACATTAATAACATTAACACATGCACAAAATAGAAATTCCACTGGCTAAATCATTTGACAAGCTCCTCTCCCCGCCCCTCTGTGGACTCGACCACTCACAGGTTGTTTCTTGCTGGTTCTCTCTTATTTACCTTGCTAACGCTTCTTAGGTCCACAGCACCACATTCTAAAACCTTCGCTGGGAGGGTCTTTTCTTTACAATCTGCATGTGAGCGAGCACGGGAAGAAGGGGGTTGTACATTTGCTCATACACTGCCGCAGATTGCCAGAGCGAGTGCTCCCTTATGTCACGTGACACTCCTGAAGTGAGAGGAGACCAGGCAAAACAACAGTGATTGTTACTGATTAATATCACAGAGGAAATACAGAGGGCTTGGTTTGCACAAAAGCAGACTACATTAAGTGTGACGCTCAGGACTTCTGCCAAAGATGTGAATCCTCAGGACTAATGGCTTGGACTCAGTGGGGTTGCAGGTGCTCTGCACTACACTGCATTTAGTTCCACCAGTGCAATGCCAGAGACTTCATCTTTCTCAATGTATTGATGACAGATGAGCAGATGGATTTGGCCCAGTCTGGGTCCTGTGTGGCCTGGGGGCAGAAGGGCCATCATGCAGCTGCTGTTGCCGCGGGACGAAGAAAAAGCTTAAAAAATAATAAAAAAAAAAAGCCAGACAAATACCTCTGATGCTGATCAGCCTCCATTGTTTACCTCCCAATCAACGGCAGGCTCCAGTAGCCTCATTTGGGCCCTGGCCTCTTGCTTACATGTGGGGCAGGTGGGTTCGCAGTATGTAAGGGGTGGCCTTGGAGCTGGAGCGTACAGTACAGTGGGGCAACATTTTTCATCTGAAACTATTTATCCTCAAATGGTGGATTCGGGTTGACCGAGACATCTCATGGATCTGTATCGAACAGTTACAGTAAAAAAAAAAAATCTTAAAAAATAAAAATTCTGAAAATTCCAAATGTTTCATTTTGACATTTTCACAACAAAATGTTTCTATTTTTTATTCTAAATGACTCTGTTTCAAAATTTTTCACTCTTAGTTTTAAAATAAAAGAAGACTAAAGGTTTAGGGGAAAAAAACCCAAAATATTTCATTTGAGGTGTTTGGTTTGACCCTAAACACTTTTTTTTTTACTTCATGGTTCACTGAAAAATTTGATTTCAGGTCAACCCACTCCCCACAAATGTTTTATGATTTTTCTATATGGCCAACCAAGCAAAAAATAAGGTATACACAGCGCTCTAATGTGCAAGGGGTATGGATGCCCTGCACTGACATCTGAAGTCCTACCTCCACCCTGTGTGGTGGGTAGAGACTTCCACAGATATGGAGGGAAGGGTCAGGAGATAGCCTTTTGTAAACAGATTCCCTCAGGAATTCATTTAGGCGGGAAATAGTAAAAAGGGGCGCTGTTCCTTCCAGAACACACTCACCACCTTGACGTGATGGTGGCCATACAGAGTAGCTACTCTACTTGAGCTATTAAGAGATTCACAGGGAGTCATGGCAGTTCTAGTCTTTTTAAGCCTTCAGTCGTCTCCCTCTTATTGACCCCTGTAATGTTATCTTCCTTTGGTACTGAAGTAGTTTTTGTCAGACAGGAAACGTGTCTGTTGAAAAGATCAATACTGCACCAAGAGGGAGCTAAAATGCTGGTACTCACTTGGTTCATAATTTCCTAACAGTGCTGGGCAATTGCCATCCCTGAATTAGGCTAACTTCCATCTTGGTCAGACAGGATTACAAGGATCCCACCAACATCTTTTCTGTCTGCTCCCCCACTACTCTAATTGGTATAGTTGATGTAAATTCTTATGTGTCAACAGGCACTGGACTCTGCAGAAAAAAGAATTTTGTTAAGTTACAGGAGTTTATTTAACCTTTTGTAACTAGTGACTCAGCCCAATCAACGAAGTCCAATCTCTAAACTAGCTTGGTCAAGATAGAAAGCCTGAACACGACCCGTGCATGAGGATTATTCCGCCTGCATCAGTCAGTACTGTTTCTGAATGGCAATGGCTTTTGGTGCACATGGTCACTGCCTGTTCTCATAACAGTTCCTTCTGCTACAACCTGCTTGACCTCTGAATCCCTCTGTTTGGGAGGGAACTTGTCAGAGAACTGGAGAATATGGTTGCTTTGCTGCTTCTGTATTTTCCTAGAAGAAAGTGGTATTGCACAGAAATCTGAGAGGTTGAAATCCTCCATGCGTCTTAAGTGTGGCATTTCAAGAGGCAATGGACATCTACAGTACATTCCAGTGGAGTGCTGGGATCCAAGTAAAAATATCACCAGCAAAAAGCACAAGAAGCTGGCTGCCCGGTGAGAGCACAGAACATGAAGTTATGGACCTGGATAGCAAAGCTAAATGTGAATTTGGATAGTTAACTAATGGACTAATTTGGACAATGAACATGTTGTGTATCTGAGGCCAAGTTTATTGGAAGAAATTAGCTTAACATTGCAAGTGAGGGTAGATATCTGCAAAGCTGATGAAAACTGTGCTTAAATTTAAAATATTAACAGTGAAAGAATATGTAAATTGAAAAATGCATGCCAAGGGATGGAAGCAGAAGAAAAGGGTAAACAAACAGTACAAACCATGTTTGTTTGCAATAAGTGTCACAATACAAATCACAACACACTCCAGCACAAAGGGTGTGGCATCATGCATGCAATAAAAGCAACCAGTTTTGCAAAAGCTTGTTTTTCTAGGCACAAATTGCAAAGAAAAATAAAGGCAAAATGTATTTTAAGTACTCCTGTAAAGATGAAAAGTCGGAAGTAAACATGACTCAAGTGCTATGCATATCTGAAGGAAAAATAGACATGGTCAGGCATGAAACACAAAATCACTGAAAGTTTACAAGACTTGGAGTATAATTCTAGTTGGGTAGGTGGGGAACAAAACAAACAAACCAAAAAACAAAACCCAAACAACCTAACTATTGGGACCATAGAACTGATATTGGTCCATGTGATGGGATTGTGATGAAAAGATTTTGTGTTACGGTATCACACAGCGTGAGATCAGAAATGCTAAGCATGATCCATAGTGCACATATGGCTACTGAGAAGTGTCAGAACAGGGTCCAAGATATCCTATTCTGGCTAGGTATGAACGCTGCCACTGAAGGGAATTATCTGCATGTGAGGTCTGCAGTGAATACAGGGAACAGAATGCAGAGAGTCCCTGGAACCACATGAGATTCCTGATCACCCTGGGTCCAAGTTTGGCCCAGCTCTGTTAGAATTAAATGTGAACCTCTTGTTAGAGGACTTCTACTTTCAGTTTTCTTTTAGAATTAGCCACTGCACAGCCTCAGGTGAGTGGGGGCAGGCAATAATATTCTGTTTCTTACAAGCTCTCCTGTGTTTCACACCTATTTCATGTCCTAGTTACTCTGAAGTTCAGTTTGCTGGTGGTAATGCAGAAATGCTTAGAAGGCCTTTGGTGAATTAGTGGAGAGACTCTTAGGAAAAAGTAGCCTGATTTTGTCCCATCTGTGCATTTAGGATCAAATTCACTATGGTCTAAGAGGCTCATCTCCATCAGCTTCAGCTGAGTTGTGCCCATGATGACTTTGACACCAAGTGATGAATTCCTGAAATAAAAATTGGACATTGGTCACCTGCCTGCCCTAGAAATACTCTGATATTCCACTTCCTTGGTCAGCAATCTGCAGATTCAGCAGGGGGCAAAGCACTGGACTTTGAGGAGGGGTGTGTAACCTTTCCCCAATGCTAGAACAAAGTGTAATCACATTCTGAACTACAATGTAGAATCCAGTTCAGGGCTGTGGTTCAGCCAGCAGAGGAATGGTGGGAAAGGTGGCTTTATGGCACCTCCATATCTGTCCAGTATTGGAGCTGATTGGAGACTGGCTCTGTGCCCAGCGTAATTTAGAGCATCCTCAGAGCTGCTCTAAATTATTCCCAACTGCCTGTGGCCCCAAAGGGGCCATTCAAGGGTTGTGGTTTGCTAGATATAGCAACCAACCATATGTCCCCTTTCTCCCAGGAATGCTCCTGTTGAGGGCTAGTTCCATGCAGCCTTAGGGATTCCCTTTATTCCAGAGGAATCCTCAGGGAGCAAAGCAGCTAGAGCAGGGGCCGGCAACCTTTCAGAAGTGCTGTGCCGAGTCTTCATTCGTTCACTCTGTTTTAAGGTTTCGCGTGCCAGTAATACATTGTAATGTTTTTAGAAGGTCTCTTTCTATAAGTCTATAATATATAACTAAACTATTGTTGTATGTAAAGTAAATAAGGTTTTTAAAATGTTTAAGAAACTTCATTTAAAATTAAATTAAAATGCAGAGCTCCCCGGACCGGTGGCCAGGACCCGGGCAGTGTGTGTGCCACTGAAAATCAGCTTGTATGCCGCCTTCGGCACATGTGCCATAGGTTGCCTACCTCTGAGCTAAAGCAAGTGCTATGTGTAAGCTGACCTACAGAGACAGCTGGAAATTAGCGTAAGACAGCAACGATAACCAAAAAATGTGAAGACAGCAGGTGTCTGTGTGGGATCAGGAGCAGAGAAGTTTGCTGTACCCTTCTTAAAGTGCTGGTCTCTAGCCAGTGAGGCAAAGAGCTGAGTGCAGAGCAATTTCTGATCAGGCAGGATATCTGTTGGAATTTGCCCCAAAAAGGTCTGCTATATTCTCTGTGATTTGCCCCTTCTGCTTTGGAGTTCAATGTCTGTGGAGTGCATTGTAACTCTTTGGGATACATTTCCCTTATAGATAGGGGGGTGCAAACAGGTGGGAGATGGAGGCACTTCCATGCAAGCGGATATGGGGGGGGACAGCAGTTTTTGTGGAGTATGCCACTTTCATCAGAATCTGCCCGCTCCGGACAGAGGAAAACATGGGGGGCGGAGATGAGGGCAGTTTATGTGGCATGCCCTGTATCCCCTCAACATTTGTACCCCTAGATCCTTTATCCCAAATGCTGGGAATGCAAGTGGCTGCTGAGCTACATTCTCAGAGGGAGGCACATTCTGCTACAACACCAGCTGGTGCATGCGCAGCTCCAGCGCTGACTGTGTGTAGAGGTGGGGGAGTGAGGACCACATCGCTGTCTTCCAGCTCTGAGCTGCCAGTTGCTGGTTGCCAAGCAGTTATCATTGTTTCTGTGATGATTGCAGAGGCTGTTGCTAATTGAAGAAGCCCCCACAGCATCATTCTTTTCCTGATTTTATTTTAGAGGGACAGGGAGAGAGAGAGAGACTGAGATTTATTGCTTTACATTTTTATTTTATATTTTTGTGGGGGAGGGGAGAATTTCTCTCGCTCTCTCAGCTAGTGATTAAGTGATGGACTAGTTACACATCCTTATCCCTTTAGCTTTTGTGTGTGTCCCTGAAAACACACACACACACACACACACACACACACTGTAAAACCCTGTTTACCTCTGCAGTGGGCACAAATAGGTGAGCATGACTACAGCCAAGGAACAAAATGCATCAGGAAAACAAGCCCAACAACAAGAACAGGTAATGCTGTTTATTTTCCTCAAATGGAAATAAATATAGATTTGAATTATATAGCTATCAATTTCCTGTATGGTTTTTGTTTTTGTTGTTCTCTTTGTTGGCTGTTACTAAAATTGCCACCTGAGTCACTAGTTAGCGGAGGGAGGAAAGCACTGTGGAGCAGGTGTGTGGTTCGCTTGTTTGGGGCTTTTTTGGTTATGTTTAACAGTAATCAATAATGTATAGCTGAAGAGCGTTCTGCTCTGTAACTTCCTCTGTCTGCTGTGTGGGGGTGATGTTTGGTACAGTGCGCTGGGATAGGGGTCCCTTGGAGTAATCCAAGCTTTGCATGTGGAACTTCCTAGGCTTTTTACAACTACTTTGTAGTTGGGCACAAAATTGCAAAAGTAGATTTCAATTGCTTCAGATGCATGTGTGTATCCAGTATGTATTTGCCAGATATAGCCATAGTATAAAGTAGGCACAACTCCCATTGACTTAAATGGAAATAGCAGCTGCTTTCCCCACATCTGAATTTGATTTGCTGTATCTATGTGTGTCTCTTTGCAGGTGTGTGTGTTTTTATATACAAGCGGACAGTTAAAGACTTAATTTCCTTTCTGTTCCATTGTCTCTGTCAGGTTTTTTTAATGTGCATCTCTGCTCATCTTCATTCTGTGCTTTTAGGCAAGGGGGAAACTTTCTCTGTCAGAAAAGCAGGAGCCACACCATTAGCCCTAAGTGATATGCAAGATAAGAAGTGGTGACATAAGGGGAAGTCAGACTGAGATACAGCTAAGGATGGCAAAGATTTCAGAGATTCTTTATATGGCAGCATAGCAGCAGTTCCTTTCTCTCCACAGCCCTGCTTTCCTCTACATATTGTCAGAGTCTACAGGGAAATAAAGATGAACCTTGAATTCTTGTATTTTCATTGTCTCCTTAAAAGATTGTTAGTTCACAGCTTTAATCATTGGTTAGGATAGCACGAGAGGATAATTTAAATCTCTCGGGACACAAATTAATTCTTAAAATAGTTTCTTCCTAGCTCAATACATGGAGAGCACCAAACATTTCCCCTGGTGTTACATTTTAAAGATAGGTGGGGAAGGGAGAGGTTGAAATCTCATTGGGTATCCTGCCTCCAAAGGTAGTACAATCTGATATTTATTTTCAGGGTGACATTTTACTAATGGCCAGCGCTTTATCAGCTGTTTTGTTAAAATGTGAAGAAAACAACTTTGATCCTGAGAGCAGAGAGGCTGCCTTTAACGAAACCTGTCATCTACAGCACACACGCTCTCTTGTCATTGTTTGTTTTGGGACATACCAATTGTCATTGCTTGCTGCAGATAAAAATGAACAAAGCTGTATATCCAGGAGGAAGGAAAATAAAAACTGCTTCTTGTGAACAAAGGCAGCTATAGGGATTATTCTCCCCAAGCTTAGTAAAAGTGTTGATATTAGTTAGGCTCTGTCGGTTCAGAAAGTGTAAATCAGTTGCCTTTTGTAAAGGAGTCCTGCTTTTGTTTTTAAGTATTACCTTCCTAATGCCATTTTGTTATTGACTTGTCCCTTTGTGACCTTTCCCCATTTTTAATGCACAGCATGTGTGTCCACCCTTTCGCATGATGCAAAGGTTCTTGATTATTTTCAATCAGTTATGGAATTAAGTAGCAATTCAATCCATATGGTACATTTAATAATTCCCAAAGCGGGCATTGCCTCAGCAAAGCCCTAATGTGAATATGACATAGAAATATCAGGCATATATAAATATCAGGGGATATTAATCTTTGAATCAATACAAAAGTTTGCCAGCTGCTATAAAATTTTTGTTTTGTTTTCCCACTGCATAAAATGACTTGACACCCTGGGCCAGATCCTAAGTTGCTGTAAATGGGAACAGCACCATTGACTTCAGTTGCACCCATTTACACCAGATGAGGAACTGGACCCCATGAGACTTAAGTAAGTAGTAAGTAGTAGAGAGTTCGCCAAACATTTCCCACTGGGTATTGGTTTGTGGCTGTTAAAAATCGCTGTTCTTCTCTTCCTTGAAACTGATCAAGCTGAAGATTTACCTGGGATAAAACTGAAGGTGAAATTGCTACTCTGACTGTGTAGGGGACTGACTGTTCTATAGAAGCAGCTGCTACTGTCACATAAGATTGTGACTGTTTCTTTTCTGAATTCCTCATTGTGACATCTTCTTGATCCGGAGGCATTCAAGTTGCACTGTTGGCAGAGGTATATTTTCTTTCCTTATACTACTAAGCTAAACAGAAAATGGCCAATAAATGATACTGCAGGAGGGGATGGAGAAAGTTTTTTTTTTCCTTCAGAAAAATACAAGCAAAGGTTATATACTTAAATCTTAACCTTTATCGTGATTTGTATGCCTGTAAGGAAAATGAGGTGGCATTGAGAGGAAGGTCTGATTGCTCTTGAACTATGAAATATAGAATTGCTCAGGACTGAAGATGTACTATGCAGAGATTCAGCAGCCTGAAGAAATGAATGAACACCCCCTCCCTTGTTAATTAAAATTTTTTATTTTGAGTTTTTTTTTGATTGCCCACCTAATTTACCTTCATTTTCCTTACCTTCTCCAGAATGTTAATAGACCTTCTACCTCCTTGCTTGCTGTATATTTTACCAACTTATAACATTAAACCTCCTAAGTAAAGGGAAGATGCCCTCAAGTGGTTTTTGATGCTATCTAAACCCCACAGTTTGTGATGGCTTTACCAAGGTGAGAGTTGGATGTCGTTTTCTATTTATGCTTAGTTACCTCTCCCACAATACTGATTTCCCCCTCAAATGGTTGGAGAGCACTGCATACTAGTGACTGTGCATGTTGCCACAGAACCTCATCCAGAGCCCAGTGAAGTCAGTGGAAAGACCTCAGTGGGCTCTGGTTCAGGCCCAGAGAAGATACCAAAGCTTTGCCTGTGCCTTTGGGGATTGCTAGCGGGACATGTGAATGAGTTCTTAAAGCTATTTTTGCATGTTAAAGATTTAAACAAGTGAATATGAAGAAATATGAAGATCCTTGGCTAGCAGAAATCAGCATAACTCCACTGAAGTCAGTGACTTACATTAGCTGAGGAATTGGCTCAGTGACTTTAATGGTCGCCTAAAAAAGATTGCTTGTTGCATGTAGCAGACTGTATTTTATATGTGGTTTAGTCTCATTTTCTGCTCCTGTTACATGGCATTTTGTGATGTGATAGGCATGGGAATGTACATAGTTCTGTATTCCTACATAAAAATAATTGGGCCAGTTTTCATCAAAATTTTGTACTCGGCATAATGCTAAAAGGAGATGTTTAGAGATTTTAAAAGTCATGTATGACAGGAATAAAGAGAGACAATGAGGGAACAGTCCTTCTCTTTTGAAAACAAAAAGCCTATAATTTAAAAGGTTGCTGGGTTAGCTTCATACTTGAACATGCAAAATTGATTAAGAGGCTGATCCTGCTTCCATTGTAGTTAATGAGAGTTTTGCCATTGACTTCAGGGGGAGACGGATTTTGCTCTGACACATAGACATTTCCTAGACAAGCTTGAGTTAACAGTGACCATTTATGCCTAGTGTGTTGTCGCATGAGCTGACCAAATGTTAGATAAAAAGGCAAGAAAGAGGAGGGCTGCTTTGGATTGAAATATATTCCCACAAGGAAATGAAATGAAGTCAGATCGATAGAATAGCTCTCTCTAATAGTCATTAAGTTAATAATTTTTTAAAATTTATTTTCAAATGTGCCATTCTAATTTCAAATGATAGGAATTTGAAAAGGGGTGTGGGGTAGTTAATTCAGGAAACCTAATGTAAGCTCAGTGAGGAGTGGAAGAAAGGAAAGATTAATGTTTAATGCTCCCAATCTACCACCGCACATTGTACTTCACAGGCAGAACTGTAGTGTGTTGTCAAAGAAGTACATTAATAGTGTCTTGTACAGTGTGCTAAAGTCTGCCTCTACTTCTGCAAGTTTGCTCGAAGACTGCCAAGAGGCACCAGGCATAATGTGAGTGGCTCCAGAAGGGGTATTTCTGGTCATGTGCCAGGGCCCCATCTCCTGCCAGGATGGCTGCTTGGAGGGAGATCTGGGTAAGCCTATTTTACAGCTGTAGCAGGGGTTCCCACCCCAAATATATTCCCTGAACTGAAACATTTGAAAGGTTTGGTATTCCAAGTGATGCTACTTTAAATTGTTCCAGGCTCTGCCAACCTGATGGCTGGTCCCACAAGTCCTCACTGATGTGTGCTGCATATGCTGGTCTATACGATATGTACAACCCTGTACTGAAGGGATACAATAAATCCGAGTCTCAGTTACCCCGAAGCCTCCTCATTCCACCCTGGCAATATAAAGTGGCCTTAAAGAGTGTTAGACTGCTCTGCATTGCCAGAGTGGTGTGAAAAGGCCCTAGCGTAGCTGAGAATCAGGCACAGTCTATCTTGTGTACGTCACTTTGTAATGGAGATTGTGAAGAGTATTCTCTCCTGTCTATTGGGGCCATCACTTTGGTGTTGGTGTGCCTTATGGGAGTTCTCCAATTGGTTTCAAGGGGAATGGATTGGGGCCTAAATGTTACAAGAAAGTTCTGATTCACTACCCAGGTTCTGCCTGCTTGTGCTGTCAGAATCCCTGATGCAGGGCTCTGGGAGCACATCATCTGCCTGGAATAGAATTGAGGAACACGGTGGCACAAACTGTCTATCTGCTACCCAACTTCCACAGGTGGCTAGGAGTAGTCTGGGGTGGACCAGGTAGGGCTATGGCACCCAGGAAATGGGCTAGTTCATCCCATCATCTCAGCAGCCTGGGATAGCAATGCTCCTACAGAGCGTTGGCTGGAGCTGGAAGCTGTCCTTTCCCAAAGGTGAATCCTCACATGTGAATACCAATCTTTCTAGCCAACTCTACAGGATGTCTTGGCTCTGCTTACACTAGTTATGCAGAAGGCAGAGAGGAGTGTCCTTCTCTGGATGCTGACATTCAAAAGTAGGAAAAGAGGAACAAGGATGCAACTGACACTGACTTAGACCAAAAACAAAGTTGGATTTTTTTTAGTGAAAAGTGTGTGTTAAATGCACATTTTTTTAAAGAGAAAACTGTTGACATGAGGATAATTTTCTCATTTGATAACTATTCTATAAACCACGTATCATACTGGAGATCCAAAAAACGGTTTTCTCCAGGAAGTCACAGTGAATATTTGTGCTTCATTCCATTAATGGTATCTGATCTATTTCACAAGAGATTAAATTGCTGTAATAGGGCTCCTGAGAACACTGTATTCAAGAACATGAAATTGCATCAAACTCTGTGAGTTTTTTCAAGCTGCTAAGTTGCAGTATGGAGAACAGGCCACTAAAAGGTGGTGGGGGACAGAGATGGAAAGGAGTAAATTTGGCACATAATCATTTACAATTATTAGTATTTAACATGTGCATTGAAGTAGAACCCAGAGGCCTCAACCAGATCAGGACCTTGCTGTGTTTGACACTGTACAAATACATCGTAACTGGTAGTGTCTGTCCCAAAGCATTTAAAATACATTGGGCTTGACTCACCCCTGCTTTATCTCTCTCTCTCTCTCTCTCTCACACACACACACACACACACACACACACACACACACACACACACACACACACACACACGGCACATCCCTACTGCTGCTCTGAGGGTTCCTCCCCAATTTGGGGATTCCACTTTAGGGGAGTACACGTGTTAAGTTGTAGTCCTGACTCCATGGGAGGCTTAAACAGAGATTGCCTGTAGGATGTGCACATCTCCCTGCTTAGCCATCAGCACGCCTTATTGGGACAGATCTGGTTGGCTGTTGTCCCTACATCACTGCTGAGGAGGAGTTTGTGGGTATCATATGTTGCAATTTCCCCCCAGCTGCCTTTTCTGTAGTGGGATGTTCTGAATGTGCTGCTAGAAACCAGAGGAACCCAGTTGTTCAGGTAGCCAGTTAACTAGTATTTGCAAAGACACGGCTTTAAACTCCAAAAGAAAACCTGCTTTATCAAGGAAAAGGAATTAACTGGCTCCTTTTGTCCTCGTGTAGGGCATCTAGCTGCTTGGATTCAATTGTGATGCGTTGGAGAAATTCTGTCATGCACTGCCGCAGTCAACCAGTGAACTAAGATTTTCTGCTTTGTAGTCTTCTGACTTTAATGCTGTTCCTTTGTGATCTTTGGAATATATTAAGTAGCCATGAATCATGATCACTTTAGACTGTGAATTCAAAACAAGGTAGCAAATTTAAAATAATGTAAATGACAAAATACCTTGTATTCATGTTTTGTACCATATATAATAGAAAAAACCCACTAAACTAAATGTTTCTCTTTAGTGTATTATCTGAAACACATCTTGTGACCAAATGCTGTGGAGGAGTAGGCTAAATAAAAAAGGACAGTTTTAAAATGGGATTTAAATAAGGAACAACAGGGTAGCAAATCTGAGAGCATTGGCGGATTTAAATGGGTGGTCAAAGCAAGTCCACAAAGTGTTTTGTAGATTAGAAGGGCACTTTGGAGGTGGAGATGTTTAAGAAGCCAGTGCAGGTGCTGGAGGATGGGGGCGACTTAGCACCACTCCCTAGCTCAAGAAGAAAGTGTGGCTGTGGCATTATGGACTGCTTGACATTTAGAGAATAGACATATGGGGTAGACTGTAAAAGAGGGAACTGAAATAACTAGTATGCAAAGTAAAGGCATGAATGAAGATTTTGGCCAAAGAGGGTCAAGGTGAGGACAAATACTGGCAGGATTCCAGTGGTGGCCATAAACAGACTTGCAGACAGGAGAGACGTGGGAGGCAAATGGAAGCTTAGGTTTATGTATGACACGGAGGTTTCTGGAATTAGAAGCAAACAAGGTTGGAGTGAAGGTGCCAGAACAGAGGCATGCATCACTTTACATAGGGCAAAAGGACATTTTACTTACAAGGGAAACGTCAGCAGTAGGAGTGTGCAGTGTAGCTGGAAGTCGGCAAAGGCAAGACACATAGGTGGAGCCGCAGATGGGAGGAGCGAGGGATGATGGTAGAATTGGGTGGCATCCTGGGAATGGTAACATTTAAGACTGAAGTGAGAACGTGCAGCAGGAGAAGGCCTACGTGGTGGAGAGAAGAGGGTTAAAGTGAGGGGCCAGACCCTTGGCACTTGGGGCATGGATCAATGGACGTAGCTCCACCGAAGCTGATGGGGCAGTGCAGATTCACATGGGCTGAGGTTCAAGTCCAGGGGCTTGTTGCACTTCATAGTGAAAGGTAAAGGCTCTACCAAAAGCAAGGAGGGGTGGGAGAAAGATTCTTAAAAAGGTAAGATGGAAACTGAGAGAAAAGAATGCTGGGGCACCATCTCTCCTTGCTTGAAGCAGGACAGGAGGATGAATGAAAACCATTCAGAGACAAAGCAAAATGAAGGGAGAGAGGATCCAATGTCTAGAGAGGTGCCAGGCGGAGAAGGGAAGCCTCAGTCCCGTGAAAGGTGCCTGAGTGGAATGAATTTAGGTTTGATGAGGTGGTAAAAGAGGACCAGTTTCTCCAGAAGCTTGCTGAGGAGGCTGATGGTTAGTAGCTGAGCAAGGAACAATTGTGGACACCCCCTCTTCTGTCCCGCAGGGAGTGATGATGACAGTAGCTGTGAGACAGGGAAAGATCAGATGAAGTGATTAATGGTTAAAGCTCCCGGTTTTTCACAAATACGAAACAGGGAAGAAAACAAAAAAGACATAAAATGAAATTTAAAGAAAAATCACTTGTTACCGTAGCCACAATTTTTAGCCCCACCAGTCCTTGGATGCTGCTGCCTGCGGCAGGGACCACCAGCCCCTCCGCAGCTGGATGCATATGCCTCTGCTCCCTGCAGACGAGGAGAACAGCTCGGCTTGAAATGGTGCCCCTGCATTGCAACCCTGTGCTCCAGGTCGCAACGCCACTCACTCTGGTTTGGCCTCACCACTGCAGAGAGGCTGGTCCCTGCTACTGGCAACAGTGGTGTTGAAAGGAGTCCCCGGCAGCCTGGCCCATTAGGGAGCTGTGCCATGGTGGGAGGAGGAGCCTGTACAGTTACTGAGGCAGGGCTGCCCGATCCATGTGCTCCTCCCCATGCTGCGATGGCAGCTCCCTCCCGGGTGGCAGGGGAAGGGGAGAGCAGGGCTTGATGTGGGGATTTATATATCTGGTCATTTGAGGTATGTGATTAATGTAAATGTAATAAAAAGAAATAGAATATTTTAATGGATAAAATGAAATAACATGAAATTCCTGAAAAATAATGTGAATAATTATACAAATTAAAAGGATTTCATGGGGCTCTATTAATGATGGCTGGAATACAGGCTCTCCACTGCACTGCCCCTTGTGTAGTCCTTTACACCCCTGCAGCATGCATGGAAAGGGTTACCAGCTTAGAATGGGAAAGCTTTGTACCCACACTGCACACTTTTCACTCGTGACTGTGACTGCACAAGGTGGTAGAGAATCAGGCCCTAGGTGTTTCAGGTTGTCAATATGGAATGAGACATAAGCACAGAAGAACATAACATATAAGAACCGCCATACTGGGTCAGACCAAACGTCCATCTAGCCCAGTATCCTGTCTTCTGACAGTGGCCAGTGCCAGGTGCCCCAGAGGGAATGAACAGAGCAGGTAATCATCAAGTGACCTATTCCTTGTCTCCCATTCCCAGCTTCTGGCAAACAGGGGAAGTACTTATTTTAGAAGAATTAAGGTGAACTTGAGGAGGAAATTATCATAGAAGGCACCTTATAGAGTAGACCAAAAGTTTGATGATTAGAATAGTAATAAAACAACAATCTGAGACCTTAGTGGTTTTTTAATATACTCCTGAGGTTCCCCCTGCCCCCCAGTTGGCAACAAAAATGTACAGATTTTGCTATTTATAAAGACTAGCTCAGGTGAAAATAAAGGCAATTTTTTTAAAAAGATTCACAATTGCATTGTCCTAGAGTAGTTTATATTACTTCTTAACTGCTGTGGGGCTTGAAATTGGAGCAATAATAAGCTTTCAGCTGAAGCAATTAGTTTGCAGTTTTTGACTCCATTACCTTCACTTAACGTCTGTCTCTGAATAGCTACACTAAGATACTTAAAGCTTAGGTGCAGTATATTACTTGTCAAAAGTGACTTTACAACTTAGAAGCTGATTTATTGTTAACTTAGCTGAGCAAGATACCACTATAAACATGGGAGTTAACTGGTGATGAATCTATATAGTTTCATATTATGCAGAATGCATTTTGCATCTTTAATTTAGCATAATCATACACTATGACCAACCTCTCAGCTCTTCTTGTGTAGAGCCTACAGGGACCAAATACTTAATCTGTGTATGGTTGTAAGAGATAATTAGCATATATTAAACCACATAACTAGGCTTGGGCATGTTGACAACCTTAAACTTTTACCTTTCCATTTTTATGGCCAAGAGCAAATAGATTATCCTATGACATAGCATTTTCCAGCTACTAACGGAGAGAAGCAGACGGCTATGGAAGGAAAAAAATATTGAAATTTAGCCATTATTAAAATGAGAGAGAGAGGGACACAAAGACATTGTTTGTTAGCTCTGCAAAATTGGCTACCGCAAAGCAGAACTAATTATTTAGCTTGAAAGAGGCAATAAGAAGGCAGGTTCTTTGTTATACTTAATAAGAGACCAGAGTGGTGCTTAATATTTAGACACCCAGTGAAACTTTTTTTTTATTTTTGGTGTTCTGTAAATGTCAGTTTCTGTAGATGTCCCTGCATTACTCATCCTCACAGGAAATTTGTGCATTTCTTTCACTTAGGAAGTTCTGGCATTCACAATATATGCAAGTTCAGGAGAACCTAATAGTATTCAAAGCCTCTCTCTCTTTTTTTTTTTTTTTTTGGGTGTGTGTGTGTGTGTGTGTGTGTGTTAAATGTTGCAATGTGGTTGACACAAAAGCTCAACACACACGTATTTCTTAGAATGTTGCTCCATTGAATGGAACAGCTTTCACAGATTAATCTTGATGAAACGTAATCAGCACAGGATTCAGTTGCATTAAATCAGGCTCTTTTTCTGTGGTCTTTTCCTCTTAAGATGTAATACATAGTTTTACATGGATTATATTGATGTTTGACTTTATTGTTGAAGTCTCATTATCATTAGAAGTTTTATTACCCACGCTGAGAGTTAAACCACCCAGGTAAAACATATACAGGATAGCAAAATCCAAGGAGAAATTGATTGAAATAGCCCTGTAAAGTACTTAGCACATAAGGGTTGTCCATTAGTAAAATGTGTATTGATTAGTGAACCTTTTGACTTACCTTGTTGGGAAGGTTGAAGATTTTTCAGTTCTTTATTGTTTAAATACTCAGCCATCTTCTGTTGGTAGAGCTCTTTCTAACTGCAACACCCTGTAGTATTTTTGTACAGATACCCCGTTCTGCTCTCACTGATACCCCTTCATCCTCATCTCCCCGAGCCCAGCTGTTAGTGGAGAGAGCTGTTTAGTGCTGATGCACTCTTCTCCCACAATCACTGTAAATGGCAATGTTTCTTGCTCTACCTGACACACATGGCCAAAGAGGGGAGCTGATTGAAAGAGGAGCAACCGGTACTAAGCAGATTTATTCCCTGGGCAGTGTTTGGCTCCCCAGTCTGGCCAGATGTTTCAGGCAGAGAAGGCATTATGTGAGACTGCAGTAACAAAGAGAAAAGAAGGATAGTGGAGTAGCTCAATACTTCCCAGATCCTCCAGCATGTTGCGAGAATTGTCCTTGAAGATTGCTCTAAAATATTAGATTCTATGGTATCGAGTCTCTTACCCAGGGCCGCCCAGAGGGGGGGGCAAGAGGGGCAATTTGCCCCAGGCCCCGAGCCCCACAGGGGCCCCCACCAGAGTTTTTCGGGGGCCCTGGAGCGGGGTCCCTCACTCGCTCTGGGGGGCCCGGAAAACTCTCGCGGGGCCGGGCGCAGGAGCTTCTTCTGCTCCCGGTCTTTGCCGGCGGCGGGTCCTTCCGCTCCGGGGCGGAAGGACCCCCCGCTGGCGAATTACCGCCGAAGAGGGAGCGGGACCCGCCGCCGAGTTCAGCTCGGTCTTCGGCGGTAATTCGGTGGCGGGGGGCCCTTCCGTTCTGGGACCCGCCGCCGAAGTGCCCCGGAGACCCACGGCGGGGGCCCCCCTCCGCCGAATTACCGCCGAAGACCGGGCTGCGCTTCGGCGGCGGGTCCGGCTTCGGCGGTAATTTGGCGGCGGGGGGGGCCCCCGCCGCGGGTCTTTGGGGCACTTCGGCGGCGGGTCCTGGAACAGAAGGGCCCCCCGCTGCCGAAGACCCCGGGCCCCCGGAATCCTCTGGGCGGCCCTGCTCTTACCAGGGACATATGAGCATCATGACTTCACTCTGGGATCAGGAAAGAGACAGTGGACTATAAGGGAGGACAGCCTAACCTTGTTTAAAATACAGATGCCTTTGGTACATAGCAACACAAACTTGGAAAACTTCTGAAGAGGAAATCGATTTAAGGTATGATGAGAAGCCTTTTGATCTAATAGCCATTGATTTCAGTGGGTATTGGATCAAGCCCCTTAGCAAGTTTTTTTACTAGTATGGAAGTCCCTCTGAAGTAAATTGGGACCATGAGTCTGACGAACAGAAGAGCTTGTTGCCAGCAACTCTACTTTCATCTGGATTCTGGTCTTCAATTGAGTGTTTTGAATATTGGAAATGATTTCTTCTCTATACATCTGACTGATTAAATGGTTTCCTAGTCAAATAGTGAAACAATTTCTACTTCCTCCTCCCCTTCCCTTCCAAAAATATATCCCACCATTAACAAACGGGGAGCCCTTTTTCAGTTTGATCAAGCACAGTATCACCCTCCATCCGTCATTCTGTGTTTTTTTATTTCCCTTTGCAAAAGGTTTTAAATCAGATTTATTTTATTTTCCTAAGGGTCAGTGAAAGAATGTTTTGAAATAAGGGAAGGGTGAAGAACAGCACCCTTTTCAGCCACTCTAGATAGGAAGAAACCCACTGGGAAACTCCACCAGTAAGACAAATGCTACTTTCAGCACGTGAGCAATGACTCTTTAATTTTCTGCTGCCTGAACTCAGTTGGTATTTTGGCTAAGGACTGAAGGTTCAGGACCAGTGCGTAAATTAATTTACTGTATATCTAAGCATCTGTCCAGTTATTTGTAACACACCTATCACAATAGTACCTTGGGTTAGGGTTGAAAAGAGATCAGCATCACATTTCCTGCCAGGAAGGCAAAATATTCTAGCTTGCAAGGGCATTGGTGTGAGCTACTGAAAATATGAACCTGCAACTGGCTCTGCATTGTTGTTAGCGTCTACTTGAGCCACTTGTATGATTTAGTCTGTCACAGGATTGGTGCCAGATCTGGACTCTCCAAAATTCACATTAAGGCAGATTTGACATGGTTGGGAATTTTTCAATAAACCATTTTTGCCAAAAAATGCCAATTTGTTGAAACGGAAACTTTTAGAAAACGGGGTTAGTTTTAATAACTCTCCTGACTCAAAACTATTTTGGAAAAAATAGTTTTGAAATTGTTGCAACATCTCATTTTGACTTTTTAAAAAATGGAGAATTTTGGTTCCTCAAGTTGAAATGACTTTTCGTTTTGAAATTTTAGTAATTTGCACTTAAAGGCTAAAAGAATTAAAAGGTCAAAATCAAAATGAGATTTTTGAAATTATTGAAACTAAGCATTTTGATTGACCCGAACCAAAAAATGTTTTGGATTTTGATTTGTGAAAATTTTGGAGATTTCACTTTTTGTCCCAGTTCTAGATGGGCAAATTTTCATAGGACAGGAAAACCATTTCCTACCCAATCCTACATAAATTATGGGGTTTTGTTTTGACTCATTATAGAGAGGGAGCAATCTGAAAAAATTGTTTTTGGATCCAAACGTAGGAAGTGTTCAACATCCTCAAGAGCTAGTATTTAAGACATGAAAGAAAACTAAGTTATTAAAATGAGAAAATAAACATTAAAAACCCACTCCAGTTTGGAGTTCAATCCAGTCCTTTTTCCCCTTGGTGTGAAGCTAAGACTTATCAAAGGTATTGTCTTCGCTCTGTCACCCAAATATTTGCCCTTATAGCCAGTGATGAACTGCCAGAATATTAATAACTGCTTCCCTACCAGGTCTTCAGCGGCACTTTGGTGGCGGGTCCTTTACTTGCTCTGGGTTTTCAGCGACACTTCAGCAGTGGGTCCTTCAGACCCGGAGCGAGTGAACGACCCACTGCTGAAGTGCCGCCACTGACCCGGTAGGGAACCAGTTATTAAGTGTCGCCTGGTGAGTACAAGCCTGAGACCCCCCACCCTAACTGCCCCCCAGGATCCCACCCCCTACCCAACTCACCCCACTCCCTGTCCCCTGACTGCCCCAACCCTATCCACCACCACCACCCCGAAAGACCCCCAGAACTCCCACACCTACCCACCCACCCCCGTTCCCCATCCCCTGACCGTCCCCAAGAACCTCCACCCCCTCCCTGCCCCTTATCCAACCCCGCCTCCCCCGGACCGGCCCCCTTACCATGCTGCTCAGGGCAGCATGTATCAATGCCGCGCGGCCCGCTGGAGCTTGCAGCCCCACCCCCTTATCATGCCGCTCAAAGCTGCAGGAGCTGCAGAGCTGCCCAGGAGCAGTCCAGAGCACTGGCGCTGGGCTCTGCGAGAGGGAGGAAGGTGAGGGAGGGGCCAGGGGATCCTCCCAAGCCTGGAGCTCAAGGGGGACGGTCCCGCGGGCCAGAGTTTGCCCACCCCTTTAACAACCGGTTCTAAACCGGCTCCTAAATTTAACAACTGCTTCGCGCAAACCAGTGCGAACCGGCTCCAGCTCACCACTGCTTATAGCCATCCCCTTGGCCCCTGTGCAAGGAGAGGGGGAATCTGAGCTGGAATTGGTTTGTTCGTTTGGACAATACTTCAGCACCCTGAGAGAGAGAGAATGTGGCTGTGATCTACTATCATATGGAGCGTTTTGTTTAATAATGTAGACAAGAACAATACATGTGCTGGAAACATATTATGCAAGTAGATATCGGATGAATGTAACAGATCTGGATGAGCTCTCCATTGCTCCTGCATGTCCATAGTGTGAGTGAACAGAAGTCTGCATACTTCATCCACACTATGTATACAGGTTGATTGTTCTATTCTGTTCATTCTATTCAGCTGCTTCTACCATGCTCATCACAAGTGCCCACAGGTTGCAACCTCTAATATCCAGCACAGTCACGTTTTGCCATTTCTTCCCCTTTCTTGAATAAATGCTTGATGTCAGTTAAAGAGAAACCTTTCTTGTGGGTAAAAGGAATTCATTTGTTTCAAGCCAGGTATCAAATACTATTTGTGTTTTTTACATTTGGTCGGTTGTTCGTCGGCTGTAATGCATAACTTTTATTTATTTTTACTGCTGAAATGGTTGATAAAACCGGAGATGACAGGTGCTCTACAGAGACTGAATTTAGGTGATACTACTATGTTTATATTTCATTACTTTTCACTGTCTTGACAGCTGCCATAGAGTTTCTTTCCATCCTACAACCCTTCAATAACCACATGAAGATTGGTACATGGCCCCAAGCCAGGCGACTATTGAATAGGAGTTTTTTATATTCTTCAGCAACATGGACAATACAGCTGACTCAGAAAGATCAGCCTCAATTAGATTTTCTTGGAGAATAATTGTCTTGGCAGAGTGAAAAAGTGAGGCCTGAGGTTGGAGTGCAAAAATGTGTCTGAGTGCTCCCTTGCTGCATTTGTGCATCCACATGCAGTAATTGGGTGCACAAATAGTAGCAAGCAATTGCCCATGCATTTTTGCATGCAGATAAAAGGACAGGAGAGGGAGCGGGAATTGTCAGCCCCAGTAATGCCAGCCCCAAGTATTCAAAAAAATCACAAGTGAGGCCTTAAAAAGAATCCTGAGCTTGGTTTAAAAATCATGAAACTGTTGGTTGGGTTCTGTGAGGCAGCTCAGCTCACCACTGCAGTGCCTCCTGCTGGCTGTCCTAGGAATTAGCTCTGCGCCTTCATCTAGTGGCATCTCGCCGCTGTTGCTTCTGCCATCAGGACCCTCTGGCTGTGTCCCGCTTGGTTCTCACCTCCCGCTTTCGCGGGGGACGACTGTACTCTGTCCAGCCACTTGACTCAGTGGCAGACTGCAATCCAGGGTCTAGCCACCTGTGTCAGTGGCAACTGGGGCCAAAGGGGCAGGGGACTGGCAGTCACGCACCGCGTCATTTCCAACTCCTGCCATCTGTTTCCCTGGGCCACTTCCCTGCAGCTCTAGCACCTTCTTTGCCCTTGTATCAGGGCCTCAATCTAGCAGCGGTCAGCCGGGAGCTCACTCATACTCCCCTGACCCTACCCAGCACTGCTCGGACCATGGTGCTATCTCTTCTCCCTCCTCCAGGCCAGCCAATTCTCCCTCCTCAAACTCCAAGGAGTGACTGAAGCTCCTCTGTTCAGCAGCCCTTCTTATATGGCCCAACCTGGCCCTGATTGGCTGTCTGTCTAAACTTTGTCCAGATTGGCTGTCTCTACAAGGCCTTTCCTAATTGGCTGCCTCCTGCACAGGCTCCCTGAGCTGCTTTAACCCCTCTTCTGCCAGTGTGGAGCAGATGCCCCACCACAGGTTCTTTTTATTTACCTTCAGAACCTTTTAGCTGCACTTGGGTCACATTTTTAAGCTTTTCTCTGCAGCCACAGCGACTAGATGGTTTATGTATTTATTTTTAAATAAAAGTGGAGATTCTTGCTTGCAGGATCAGGGGCTTTAAGGAAAGCAACAAAAATTGTGAGACTTGTGAGACTGAGCAACACTGCAGTCCCTTTCCTGAAAGTATTGCTCTGAAGTCTTCCTGGCCCCCTTATATTCAAATGTTAAATTTGTTGCCTGTTCCCTGGCTAGTGTCATTTCCCCTCTTTCTACTGTGTTGTCTGAGTCTTCAGCAGAGAGGAGAGGAGTTGAGGCAAGGATGAGATAGGATTGAAGTAGCACAGGTACCTCCCCATGCCTTCTCTAGTGACAAAAGGCCGTCCGCCCTGCCTTCTTCTTACTCTGCTGGTGCTCAGGACGTTGGCTGGGGCTCTAAATGCCCACGAGTGGAGTTTACAAATGGGGAATAGCCTCAGATTTTTAAGAAACTACATGCGGGGCAAATCCTGCCTTCCATTATTCCTGTGCAACTCAGTCGAAGTCTGTGGCAGTGCTTGTTTAGAAATGGAGTTGCAGATATCGACGCTCTGGCTGGCATTCTGCATTTAAAATATATGTGTATATAAAAACCTGCAGATCCTTATTTAGACAGCTGGGATTTGGCATGAGCTGACCAATTAACTCAAAAAGCCAGGAAAAATCAAATAGCTGTGGGAAGCATTGAAGATAACAGATGAGAGAAAGTTGCCTGCAGAATCTTGATTCTACACAATAAATTATTGCAGTCAAATTTAACTCCTACCCACTTTTCCATGGTATTAGAGAGCTAGAAATGATGCATATTTTGGCTAGAAGATCATCCACTATCTCTTATTGACAGGCGAGTAAAATTGGAACAAGGAAAAGCACTAATTAATCATTACGTTATGTAACCTTTACTAGGGTGTTATAGTCCTGACATTTGAATCCCACTTTGCAATGTTCATTTAAATACAGTGTGTTTTTTATGCAATGTCTTCTGAGGAAAAACATGCACAAGTAGTCGGAGTGGGATTTTCAAAGGCACCTAACAGAATTAGAGGATCAAGTCCCACTGAAAATCACCGTCTCAAATCATATTTACTCATAGAATACACCGTAAACCCAGTTAACATGTCACATACCCAGGGGAGAAATTGTTGAACCATGTGATAAATTGTTGGGCTCCCAGAAGCTCTTGTTGATCTCATTGGAGGCTTCTGCAGGCTCAGCACTCTTGAAAATCAAGCCATTTATTTAGGAGCTTCAGTATGGACTTAGTAGCCCAGCTATTCTTGCCTATGAAGAAGGATGTTTTTTATTAGTATTCTGGTGAATTGGTCTTTATTTCCTAAATAGCTTAATTTTAAAAGAAACTAACAGCTAGCAAACTTGGAATAAATTAAATCAGTGTTTCCCAAACTTGGGACACCGCTTATGTAGGTTCGACCAATCGCGGCTCCCACTGGCCAATGGGAGGTGCTGGAAGCGGCAGTCAGCACATCCCCACACCGCTTTCAGCAGCTCCCTTTGGCCTGGAGCAGCGAACTGTGGCCAGTGGGAGCTGCAATCAGCCGAACCTGAGGATGGGGCAGGTAAACAAACTTGCCCGGCTCGCCAGAGGCTTTCCCTACACAAGCGGTGACCCAAGTTTGGGAAACACTGAATTAAATGAACTACTACTTCACACAACCCAGTGTATAGTCAAATTCTATCATCTACATTTGGGAAAGAGTGGATAACCTTATGGCCAGTAATAATAAAGATGACACGGGTAACTAAATCCAGAGTTTCAGGGCAGAAGACAATATTGCTGGGGTTTGCTTTTTTCTTTGCACCCAACTGGTAATTGTGGAGCTGCATTGCCATTTTAGTGGCAGCACAGTTATTTAAAAATTACAGTGGGAGAGGCCTTATGAAAGGGGATGCTTTAAAATAACTATTCATATTACTAATACTAATATTTGAATATAAGTAAATGGCTATATTGCTGTAATATATCCCCTTGCAGACTGGTGTGTTATTAAACCAACTCTCCTAGAAAATATAAGTAGTCAAATAATAATATTTAGCATTTACTACCTGGAGTACTTTGTCTTCAGATCTCTTTAAAACAAAATATTCCACATGACATCCCAGAGAAGTAAGTAAATTGTAATATCTTCAGTCGACCGATGTGGGAACTGAGACTCTAGGGTGAAGCGAATTGCCCCAAGCCACACAGCAAGGCTGTGGCATAGTTGGGAGGAAAACATGGGAGTTTCTTTCTCCCACTTTCACGCTCAAACTGTGCGACCATGCTTTCTTTACTTCAAGTAATGCCCCATGTGGATAAAGGATATACAGTAACATTTTCAAAAGTTCATGAATGACTTTGGAGTCAAAGAGCCTAAAGCACTTTGGAAGAAGGGGCTTGGGCTCCTAAATCACTTAGACACTTGACATTTTTACCCATGATATTAATTTATTAATTCAGATTTCTGTGACTTTAAATAAGATAAGATCCCAAGCTCTGGGCACCTTTAGGGCAGACAAACTTTTAGAACACTCTTTGTAAAATAGACTCCAGCAGTTACCCTGAGATCACAGTACCACTACAGCAACACAAATGATAAAACTTCCATATAAATCCCCACCAGAGTTCCCCTACAGCTACAAAAAGAACAGGAATACTTGTGGCACCTTAGAGACTAACAAATTTATTCCAGAATAAGCTTTCGTGGGCTACAGCTCACTTCTTTGGATGCATACGATGAAGTGAGCTGTAGCCCACGAAAACTTATGCTAAAATAAATTTGCTAGTCTCTAAGGTGCCACAAGTACTCCTGTTCTTTTTGCGGCTACAGACTAACACGGCTGCTACTCTGAAACCTAGAGCTACAGCCGTTACCAGTGTGAAAAGAACCTTCAGGGCATGCTACAAGACCTAACAAAGTCAGATTGTTTTGTACCAAGGAGACTGAAATTAGCATGGAGTATGAATGATTGTAGAGTGCAGAAGCCCCAAATATGATCAGGCTCATATTCTGCTAGGCATAGTCTAAGAGCCAATCCCTGCCCAAAGATCTTGCACTGAAATTATTACATGTGCAGTGTGTCCACAGTGTTGTGTTTGTGGAGCTCCTAAAGTGAGAGAACCTAAAATCTCAGTTCTTGTAGTGTCTGGGTGAATTCTAGAGCAGTGTGTGGCTGTGTGTGTGGTGACAACAGAGCTGGGCTCACGTTCAGTCTGTCAGAGGTACTTACTGTACATGGCTTCTGCTACCATACTATCTGAGCACCTCACAATCTCTATTGTAGTTAACCTTGCAACACACCGGTGAGGTAGGGAAGTGGATTAATAGTTAATAAGGAACCATTGGGATCATCTGGTCTGAGTTCCAGCATAGCACAGGCCATAGGACTTCCTTAAATTAGTTCCTGTTTCCCCATTTTACAGCCTGGGAACTGAGGCACAGAGAGTCTAAGCTAATTGCCCAAGATCACACATGTCTATGGCAGAGTAGAGAGTTCCCTAATCACTGGATGTTCCTTCCTCATTCTGAATTCAGTTTCTCACTTCCTCGCTTGATAGAGGCCAGGGCACTAGAATCTATGTATGTGCTCGGCTCCCTTGGGGAATGAGTTAGTTTTGTGTCACTCTGCAGGAGTATCTGCTAGACGGTCAAGTGTGGCATTAGTGAGCACTTTGAAGAGAGCTCCTTTTAACTCTCCTGGTGGGCAGACGGTTTTGTTGATGGGAGTCATTTGGGAAGAAGAAAGCTTCATAAGGCTTTCAGAAAGGCCTAGGTTTGACCTCCTCCTAGCTTTTATAGCCTGGTGAGGTGCTCCCTTTTGTACAACTTGGGAGGACATTTAGGCCAAGAAAGTGTGTGGAGGCTGATGGGGAGGGATTCCTAGCATTGACAGTAGAGGGGGGAAAAAGAATATTAAAAACATTTAATGGAGCGTAAATCCCATCCTTTCACCAGAAAGCCATATAGTGTCTCTATTTCCTTGTGTTGACTTTGGCAAAGCTGCAAATAAAACTGGAGACAATGTCTGTGATGAAATATTCTGAATGGAATTTTTTCCCCTCTGGCTCTATAAACAAAAGCAGTTGTAATGGTGGCTAGACACAACCTGTTTGCCCTCAGAGCAGCCACTCCGTTTTCGAGAAGAGAAGTGTTCTGGCAGTGGGAGGACTGTGATAAATGTTGTTTTCAGGAAATACTTGCCGATTAAGGAAGATAGCTCTTTGCCTCTAACTAATGATTGCAAATTACTCCCTTCTCCTGGCTTAATAGTTCAGTTTTAAACATACTTACAATACCTGCTCTGCTCTCCTGGTTGTCTGAAGAATTTGTACTCTGCTGTAAATGGTTTTAGGGTTGAACAACATTATTTTTTTCTTGTTTCCTAATTAGACTAATTGTCAATAATAACACCCTCCACTCCTCACTCCCCAAAAAACCCTACCCGATTTTAATATACAGTTAAGATTGTGAACACATACTAATTAGTAATGGGGAGACATGTTAGAACTCTAGTTATAAATGTTTGAAACCTAGAAATTTCTAATTTAAGGGTAAATTTTTAAAAATTACACTTCTGGAAAGTCAGGATGGCCCTGCTCTGGTGCTGATTCAAGGTTGCTAAGTAAAGGAGTCTTTTGTCTGTAGGGCCACTGCCTCGTTTCGTGCAGAAGTTGGAAGGTGTGTAGTGATTGAGGCAGGGAAATACAGGAGAAGAAGGGAGGTTCTTATGGTTAAGGTAAATTGAATGTTAATTCAACTGAATGTTGCCATGCAGTTCCTGTGTGATGCTGGGCAAGTCACTTAACCCAAACTTTTCACAGGTGGTCACTAACTGTGTCCTCCTCATTTTCTGGGTGCCCAACTGAAGACCTTGGTATCTGAAGAGCTGAGCTCTCACAGCTGCAACTGAAGTCAATGGGAGCTGTTCCCTGAGCACATCAAGTGCTATAAAATGCTAAGTACTCTGAAGAATCAGGTTCTAGGCATCTCAAACCAGGGACCCAGAAATCAGTGGATATTCTTGACCTTAATTTCTCTTTGTGCTTTATTTCACAGTCTGTAAAATGAAGATAGTACCAACCCCTCAACTCATAGGGGTGAGGTGGAAATAAATCTATTATGGTCTGTGAGACACAGATAGAATAGCAATGCACAACATTTGGAAATTAATTAGGAAATTAATAATGCATAGAGTTTAAGGCCAGAAATCCCATAGACCTGGGCATGGTTGGCCAAGAGTAGTGGTCAGAGCTGTGGTGGTCAGGAATCGGAAGCTAAGCGGGAGGGCAGGAGCAAGGCTGGGAACAAGGCAAGCATAGGAAGGAGTGATCGCAGCTGTGGGTGTAGCATTCAGCAGCCCCTGTCTAAGTGCTACTGCTGGGTTTAAGAGCAGGCCTGGCAATGCCGCTCAGCAAATTGGACAATCTGGCCAATTAAGGATTTCAGCTGCAGTTAGCTAGCTGATCCCAAGCCCAGATGCAGGCCCACACTCCTAACCAGATCATCTAGTCTTACTTCTGTATATCACAGGCCACCAGCAGCACCCAGCACCTGCACACAAAATCAAACAACCAAAATTAGACCAAAGTATTCGAATCCTCAGGAAATAGATTATGATGTGCCATAGCCTGAAAATAGGAGGGATTGAGGTGCACCAGTGCTCAAGGACACCATAATGGCAAAGACATGATTAATTAAATGAGATTGTCATGGGGTTCAGAGTGCAATCCACACCAGTGAGGGGTGTGTCACCAACCTGCCCTGTAACATTGCTGCAACTCCTAGCCTGTGATGCTCACAGCCAGCCTACAAGCATGCGGGTCACACCTGGAGTGTCTGTGTGCTGGACAGCCCTGCTTCAGCAGCTGTGACCCCAGCAGCCCGCCCACAGCCCCACTCTGACTTCCACCAGCCTTGGTTACAACCAGCACGGTGACTCCAGCACACTCCCACTCCTCAATTTTCCCTACACCGTGTGCTCTGCAATATCCAGCCCTCTGTTGGACAGTTCAGGAAAATAATTGTTTGTTTGTTCCTTGTAAAGAGACAAAGGGACATCACAGCTTCCTAACTGGGGTAAATCCACCCTTCCCTGCAAACACAGCACTGAGTTGGCTTTTAGTAAAAAAAAACCAAAACTAATTTATTAACAACAGGACATAGGTTAATGATGCCAAATAAAGGAAATAATGTTAGAAAGGGTTACAGGCAAATACAAGTGAAAACAAGTCTAAAATGTAAACTAGAAAGGTACATGCTTTATTCAAGGTGGTTTTGCGTCTTCTTCCCAGCTGTGGCTGACTTTCCACAGAAGTACCAGATGCAGACTTCCCATGTCTTCCTAAGTCAAAGATCTTTGCCTGAACAGTTTTCTCATTTGTATTTAATTTCAAGAGGCTTCAATCCCTCCTTGGCTGAAGGACCCATTTTCTCAGTTTGCAAGAGCTCTGGCCTCTTGTGTCTGTCTAGTGATAGAGAACTTAGGGGTTCTCTGCCCCTCCCTTTTCACAGTCCAGTAAACCTTTGGAAAAGCATTTCGCTCAAAGTTCATTGACCTTGCTTCAAGAGGCAGGATGACCTCATGCTGTTCCTCCCATCCTGTGCTCTTCTCATCCCCCTGATGATTTCTGTGGAAATGGGGCCTCCACTGTTTTGGGGTCACACCTAGCTTAATTTCTTTGGAGACAAGTAGATAGCGGTGGGGTGCACTGAATGGTCAGGCCAGCTGAAACCCAGTATCTGATACTAGTGAGGTCCCTGCCCTCTGGCATGGGGATGCCCATAGGCTCACACCAGCAGAGCACATGGTTTGGGGAAAACTCAGGGGTGCTGGGGTCACTGTGCTGGTTGTAATCAAGGCTGATGGAAGTCAGAGTGGGGCTGTGGGCTGGCTCCTGGGGTCACAGCTGCTGAACCAGAGCTATCTAGCACACGGACACTCATGGTGTGACCTCCATGCTTATAGGCTGGCTGTGAGTGTCCCAGGCTGTGAGTGTAGCTGCGAGCTACAGCAGCAGGACCTTTCAGGCACCCCAGGTTATGGGGCAGGTGGTGATACCCCCCCCCTCACTGGTCTAGATTGCACTCTGTTGACAGAGAGAGTCCCAGTTAATCCAGGAAAGTGACTTGTTCTCTGTGCTGCAGAGGAAGGTGACAACCCCCCACCGCACTCTCATTCTGTCCTGGTGGAAGATTCCTTCCCGATGCCACATATGGCGATCAGTTAGACCCTGAGCATGTAAGCAAGAACCAGCTGGGAAAGCATCTGAGACAGAGTATGCCCATCCCATCCAGTGTCCCATCTCCAGCTGCAGCCATCCTGGATGCTTCAGAGGAAGGAGACCAAGCTCTGCCCCCAGAATACATGGTGGGGGGAATCCCTTCCTGACCCATGTGGGTGGACAGCTGAAGCCCAGAAGCATGAGCTTTTAGAAAGACATATACTGGAAGCGACCTCCAGGGCTGCTGAGCTCTATCATCTTAAGCAACCCTGTCATACAATCACATTCATAAATTTGACTGACTCTCTTGAAACTAATTAAATTGTTTGCTCTCACAACTCCTTTTGGGAGGTTGTTCCATATCATCACTCCTCTAATGGTTAGAAACCTTTTAATTTCCAGCCTGAATTTGTTCATGGCCATTTTGTATTTGTTCTTGTGCCAACATTGTCCGTTAGCTTAAATAGCTCTCCACCCTCCCTGGTGCTTACCCCCACCCCCAATGTATTTATGGAGAACATTTATATTTCCCCTGATCATCCTAGTAGCTCTTCCCTGCACCTGTTTCAATTTGAATTAATCTTACTTGAACATGAGTGACCAGAGTTGTGCCTAGTATTCCAAATGAGATCTTGCCACTGCCTTGTACAATGGCATTAATACTTCTGTCTCTTCAAGGAATGCCTCACCAGGGACATCCTAGGGGCACATTTGTCTTTTTCACAGCTGCATCACATTGGTGGCTCATTGTCATCCTGTGATTGACCCACGCACCCAAGTCTCTCTCCAATTCTGTCAATTCCAGCTGATGAGCTCACAACTTGTAGCCACAATTTTTATTATTAGACCCTAAGTGCATGACCTTGCACTTTGTATATTGAATTTCAACCCATTTCTGTTACTCCAGTCTTCAAGGTCATCTAGATCTTCCTGTATAATATTCTGATCTTCCTCTGTATTGACAGTGCCTCCCGCCTTTGGATCATCAGCTAATTCGGCCTTCAGAGCAGGGTTTGAATGGTGTGCAGTAAATAAGGTCTAGGGCCACACATTGAACGAGGATAAAACAAAATATTGAATAGCTGCTCATTAAGTGAGTACCATCCGTCCTGTGTGCTGGATGTCCTGTGGAAAAAATAGTATGTGATCATGCACTTAAAGATTATTGTAATGCATACACTCAAGGAGTCTGAATTAAGCTTGCCCAGGCAACTGTTCCTAACTTTTGAGTACTTGACTTTGCAACTTTAACATTCTTGTTAAGGTCTTTTTTGTGGTTAATATTCAACAAGGGTGAAATTTTTCATAAGCACTCAGTGTTAGCCACACTCTTCTGCCATTAACGTCAATGGGTGTTTTACCATTGACTTCAGTGGAAGCAGAGGTAGGCCAGTGTTGAGTGCGTTTAAGATCCCACATGATGACTGTAATACTGCTGAACCATAAGTGCTCTGAGAAATACACTGATAGAAAATACGATAGCTTACTTCAATGTGTGAAGTCTGCAAAGGACTTGTTACTCCTAAGGGCTGTCTGATTTCTCTGTTAAAAAGCAACCTCATATGCAATATGCTAAAATTAGTTGTTGGCAGTGTTTACTGTTGTTTGCTAGTGCTTAACATGAGTGTACACAATTTCTCATATTAACCTTGAATACCGAATTTCAATAACCTGACTCTGATTTTTAGCCTCATTGAAGTATTTTATTTGGTATGCATAGGTTTAAAGGACCTAGAGTACAATTTTATTATATTATACTAGCACTGCAAACCCCAAGCTAGACCATAGCCCCATTGTACTAAATATTGTACCTACACAACTCTGAACAGTTTACAATCTAAAGAGACACAAAATGGAAGAAAGGAAGTACAGTATTTCTTATTCCTGTTTTACTCTTGGGGAGCTCAAGTAAAGAAAGATTAAGTGACTTGCCCAAAGTCATACTGGAAGCCTGAGGTAGAGCCAGTGACTGAACACAGATCTCCTGAGTCCTGTGCCTGTGCTTTAACTTCAAGACCCCTGTTCCTCACTTTTCCTTTAAGAACATCATATTCAAAGTTGATGTATATGCTAAGCTATCTCTGTATCCTATTACGGTTTTCCCCCCAAATCTTTCAGTATGCAATATACTTGAGAATATTAGGATAGTGACAAACGGTTGCCTCCCTCTACCAACAAGACATAAACATTTCATTAAAGCTAATGTTAAAAAAGTATGTTATACATAGGTTGAGAAAAGAGTGTCTGTACATCTGGGTATAGTGCTTAGATTATCCACCAATACAGTTTGTTTTTAAAAGTCATATGATACATAGAGTACTTAATCAGCAATAACCCAAATGTAGGTGAATACATTTAAGAATACAGTTTAGATATTAGCATCCAAGTATTTGGGTACATCACTCATGAGAAGTTGTACAGAGATTTGGTTGTGGAAAGCAAAATATATCAATGAGTGGAGATTGCCCTTTAGTAATTGAGAATTAGGGTAGGTTGTCCATTTAGGAAATACAATCTCTCAGGGAAGTCTTTCAGTTACTTTTCTTACTGCACTTCTCAGCGACACTCCAGCTCATCCCTCCTGGTATTGTCGATGTCCGGTGATGTGTTCTATGTAGATGTCCCTCGGTCATCTGATGGCATCCAACACCATGAGTTGGCACATCAGCCGAGTGTAGCATCGACCAATTCTGCATTCTCACAACACTCACTCGTTATTGGGGTCCGACGATCAGTGCGTCTGTCTGAACCTGGTAACCCCTAACTCTCAAGGTGTCAACCAGAGGGGCTTATTTCTCCACCTTTCGAGTTTGGGCATTGTGGAAGGCCGGCGTCCTGTTCTCGAAGGGCACTGTGATGACCACTATGATGATCTTCTTCCGGTACTCATTGGTGATGACGATGTCTGGTCACTGTTGGCTGTCAGTTCCAGGGATGGTGGAGTTCACAGCAACCTTCCCTATGGGTGATGGGATGGCTCTGACCAGGCGATCTTGGATGGCATTGTGTCGCAGCTGCCAGACTGTAGAATGGGGCTTGCAGCTACTACACAGGATGTGAGGTAGTGCATAGCCGCACTTCCTACATCGCTTGTCCCAATTCCCATGGTGAATGGCTCCATTCAGCGGAATGCAGTTGAGCCAGGCCCTGTGGATGAACCTCCAGTTGGCAAATCGGGTGAAGCTGCCCCCGAGGAGGAAGTGGTTGCTGGCATCCCACTTGCACGTCACCTCGAACACCTTGCCCTGGTCCAGCTTCCGCTTCAGGTTTTCCACATACTGGCAGCAGATGGCATCCTTAAGGGTCCTCTTCAGCATGGTTCTAGCTTTCAGACTGAGGATTGTGCGGTCCATGTTCTTCACATTATTATTTTTCCCATCCCACTTACCACATGCCTCTTTGTACTCTTAAACAATTGTAAATCAGAAGGTAGTTAGTGCTGACGCTACAGCAAATGACTGACTACACAAGAAGGAAAAAGTCACAACAACATATAATTTCATGCACTGATTTTTTGTTGATGTTGTCATGCAAACATTTTCAACATTAAGAAGCAAACTATTAATTATAACTATTTTGTTATGATTTATTGTGCAATGCAAGAAAAACTTACTTTTCTTAAATATGTGTTACAACTGCAAGTAGAACTAGTCTTTACAGTGAGGCATCACAATATATATTAGACAAGGTCAGCTCCCAGACCGCTGCACTGGTCAGTACAGTATGGGGAGGAGATGAGCAGCCCTCAGTGGTGAAGAAGAAGTTAAGGACTATTTTAAAAAGCTGGACGTGCACAAGGGTGCTGAGGGAGTTGGCTGATGTGATTGCAGAGCCATTGGTCATTATCTTTGAAAACTCTGGGAGATCGGGGGAGGTCCCGAATGATTGGAAAAAGGCAAATATAGTTCCCATCTTTAAAAAAGGGAAGAAGGAGAATCTGGGGAACTACAGACTGGTCAACTGCACCTCAGTCCCTGGAAAAATCATGGAACGGGTCCTCAAGGAATCCATTTTGAAGAACTTGGAGGAGAGGAAGGTGATCAGGAACAATCAACATGGATTCATCAGGGGCAAGTCATGCCTGACCAACCTGATTGCCTTCTGTGATGAAATAACTGGCTTTGTGGATATGGGGAAAGCCTTGACTTTAGCAAAGCTTTTAATACAGTCTCCCACAGTATTCTTGCCAGCAAGTTAAAAAAGTATGGATTGGATGAATGGACTATAAGGTGGATAGAAAGCTGGCTAGCTCATGGGGTCAACGGGTAGTGATCAACTGCTCGATGTCTAGTTGACAGCCAGTATCAAGCGGAGTGCCCCAGGGGTCGGTTCCGGGGCTGGTTTTGTTCAACATCTTCATTAATGATCTGGATGATGGGATGGATAGCATCTGTAGCAGGTTTGTGGATGACACCAAGCTGTGGGGAGAGGTAGATATACTGGAGTATAGGGATAGGGTCCAGAGTGACCTAGACAAATTAGAGGATTGGGCCAAAAGAAATCTGATGAGGTTCAACAAGGACAAGTACAGAGTCTTGCACTTAGGACGGAAGAATCCCAAGCACTGCTACAGGCTGGGGACTGACTGGCTAAGTGGCAGTTCTGCAGAAAAGGACCCTGGGGATTACAGTGGATGAGAAGCTGGATATGAGTCAACAGTGTGCCTTGTTGCCAAGAAGGCTAATGGCATATTGGGCTGTATTAGTAGGAGCATTGCCAGCAGATCGAGGGAAGTGATTATTCCCCTCTATTCGGCACTGGTGAGGTCACATCTGGAGTATTGCATCCCATCTGGAGTATTTGGGCCTCCCACTATAGAAAGGATGTGGACAAATTGAAGAGAGTCCAGCAGAGGGCAACAAAAATGATTGGGGGGTGGGGCACGTGATTTACGAGGAGAGGCTGAAGGAACTGGGCTTGTTTAGTCTGCAGAAGAGAAGAGTGAGGGGGGATTTGATAGCAGCCTTCAACTTCCTGAAATGGGGGTTCCAAACAGCTAGGCTGTTCTCAGTGGTGGCAGATGACAGAACAAGAAGCAATGGTCTCAAGATGCAGTGAGGGAGGTCTAGGCTGGATATTAGGAAACACTGTTTCAGTAGGAGGGTGGTGAAGCACTGGAATGGGTTACATAGGGAGGTGGTGGAATCTCCATCCTTATAGTTTTTTAAGGTCAGGCTTGACAAACCCTGGCTGGGCTGATTTAGTTGGGGTTGGTCCTTCTTTGCACAGGGGGTTGGACTAGATGACCTCTTGGGGTCTTTTCCGACCCTAATCTTCTACGATTCTATGGTAATTTAACACCTAGGTATAAGAAGTGCCTGTGCTAGCCACTGGAAGCTGTCCAATTTGGCAGCCTAAAAATGTGCTTTGAAAAAATACCTATTAGCTGTTTCCTCCAATGGAAGCAGCTTTGCTCTGCTATATATTTTTTTCTCCATTGGTCCGCTGCTTCATATCTACCATATAGAGTTTGGATAAAGCTAATGATAATACCTTGCACTTCTTTGCAAAGCACTTTACAAACATCATTATGTTAATTGCTCTTCACAAAGCCCTGTAGTAATATGGTTCCCGCTTGCCAGATGGACAAACTGAGATGCAGAGAGGTTAAGTGACTGGCCCAAGGCCAAGGTGGATTCAATTCAAAGGAGTCGATTCAAAGATGGATTAGAATTCAAGGAAAATGAGTAACTCCCATTGACATCAGTTGATCTCACTTACTTGAAACGGAATTATATATATCCTGCAGGAGATATACTACTCAACTTCTCACACCATTAGACTACTGCTCTCCCTCTCTGTGGCTTTCATTAGCCAGTGAGTAGAAGTTCTATTTCTATTATTATTTTATTTATTTGTATTGTGGTTGCACCTAGGAGCCCCAGTTCTGGATTAGGACCCTGTTGCGCTAGGTGCTGTACAAACACAGGACAAAATACTTGAGGGGGCCACGTAGGGCTCTGGGGCAAAATCAGTACTTGGTCCTGCTAGTGAAGGCAGGGGGCTGGACTTGATGACCTTTCAGAGTCCCTTCCAGTTCTATGAGATAGACAATAGGTGGAGATAGATAAGCAGTGGAGCACAGGAAATAATAAGACAACAGAGCCTGTTTTCCTCCCAGGAGAGGGAACAGGGTAGCAGATGTGTGATAAGTGTGTTACAGTGATCTACTAAAGAAGGTGATCCATAGCTAACAACCTTGAAGAAAGACCATAAAACTACAGATAAGTGAACAGAAACAAATGGGCCTCCCATGTGAAACTGAGCACTATTTTAGAACACAGTGTTGTCTTCAAAGGGACTTCAAGTGGCATCCCTTCCCCGTCTTCGATTCAAGAAGAAAATCCAGAGTGCAGCTCAAAAAGGTCTATAATAGGGCTAGATACTCTAGGTAGTGGAGGCCCTACAATGCTGAATGCGTGAAATGACTACAGAATCATAATTCAAAGGGTAAGTCAAACACTCTGCTTTCATTATTCCTCCTCTCCAGATATTTAACCCCTTCCTCTGCTGTATGGGTTCCAGAAATGTTCATTTCTAGAACACAGAATGTCCTATTTTAACTTCCTCTGAAACTCCTAATCACATTATGACAATCCACAAGACCGTAGGATTTTAAATGCTAGGGGCAGAATGAGTTCAAGTAAAGCTTCCAGCAAGCTGAGAGTCTGATCTTGCCCCACATAGGCAGGTACATGCCCTTGTGCATCTTATAAAATTAGCCACTGGCTGTGTATGCAAAAGAACAGTAGCTGATTTCACATGATGTGCATTACATAAGAATATAAGAACGTCCGTACTGGGTCAGACCAAAGGTCCACCTAGCTCAGTATCCTATCTATCGACAGTGGCCAATGCCAGGTGCCCCAGAGGGAGTGAACCTAACAGGCAATGATCAAGTGATCTCTCTCCTGCCATCCATCTCCACCCTCTGACAAACAGGCTAAGGACACCATTACTTACCCATCCTGGCTAATAGCCATTAATGGACTTAACCACCATGAATTTATCCAGTTCTCTTTTAAATGCTGTTACAGTCCTAGCCTTCACAACTTCCTCAGGCAAGGAGTTCCACAAGTTGACTATGCACTGTGTGAAGAAGAACTTCCTTTTATTTGTTTTAAACCTGATGCCCATTAATTCCATTTGGTGACCCCTAGTTCTTGTATTATGGGAATAAGTAAATAACTTTTCCTTATCTAATTTCCCCACATCACTCATGATTTTCATAGATTCTAGGACTGGAAGGGACTTCAAGAGGTCATCGAGTCCAGTCCCCTGCCCTCATGGCAGGACCAATTCTGTCTAGACCATCCCTGATAGACATTTATCTAACCTACTCTTAAATATCTCCAGAGATGGAGATTCCACAAGCTCCCTAGGCAATTTATTCCAGTGTTTAACCACTCTGACAGTTGGGAACTTTTTCTTTTTATATACCTCTATCATATCCCCCCTTAGTCTCCTCTTTTCCTCTTTTCCAAGCTGAAAAGTCCTAGCCTCTTTAGTCTCTCCTTATATGGGACCCGTTCCAAACCCCTAATCATTTTAGTTGCCCTTCCCTGAACCTTTTCTAATGCCAGTATATCTTTTTTGAGATGAGGAGACCACATCTGTATGCAGTATTCAAGATGTGGGCGTGCCATCGATTTATATAAGGGCAATAATATATTCTCCTTCTTATTTTCTATCCCTTTTTCAATGATTCCTAACATCCTGTTTGTTTTTTTGACCGCCTCTGCACACTGCGTGGATATCTTCAGAGAACTATCCACGATGAGTCCAAGATCTTTTTCCTGATTTGTTGTAGTTAAATTAGCCTCCATCATATTGTATGTATAGTTGGGGTTATTTTTTCCAATGTGCATTACTTTACATTTATCCACATTAAATTTCATTTGCCATTTTGTTGCCCAATCACTTAGTTTTGTGAGATCTTTCTGAAGTTCTTCACAGTCTGCTTTGGTCTTAACTATCTTGAGCAGGTCAGTATTATCAGCAAACTTTGCCACCTCACTGTTTACCCCTTTCTCCAGATCATTTACGAATAAGTTGAATAGGATTGGTCCTAGGACTGACCCTTGGGGAACACCACTAGTTACCCCTCTCCATTCTGAGAATTTACCATTAATTCCTACCCTTGATGCATGCCCACATCTGAGAGGTAGGCCAAGCTCTATATTTCTGTTAAAATTCAGCAGAATGAAATCTCAGTCCTTTATCAACCACACATTAAGCGTTATTTCTGCAAGAGGCAAGATTTCCACTGCCAGAATGTGTTGCAATTATGTGGCTGAATTCTGTGCTTTGGTGCACACCTGTGGTTCTTGTAGTCATCCTTGGGAATGCTATGCATACATATGAAGGGAGAATTCAGCCCATCATCTCTAAGTGCCTTTTTCAAACAGCTGGTTTAATGAGCTGCAGAGTGACAATTTTGCTTTTTATTCATCTCACAAGAGATTTTTGTAAAATAAAGAGAGATTTCTAGTGCAAAATGAATTATTGTCATGCGTTACAAGGATCTATTCAGTAATAAAGGAAATTATTACAAGAGTTGGATACAATGAGTGGCTATAACTTTACCAATTTCTTCTGAAACTTTAGTTATTTACCTAGGACTAGATTGAGACTTTACTCCCCATGCTGACTAAGGGACAGTGTATAGCAGCATCCTTCAGCAGAATCCCTGGGGAGGAATTGTGACTTCCCCAGACATCTGGAGGGAAGTAACTTACTGTAGCACTAAAAAGGATTCAGTTTTACCTCTCCTTTTGTGCTGCCCCACCTCTGCTAGCTGGTGAATTCAAGGGTCTGTAGTGGCCCAAGGTTCTACCCAGAGACAACCTGTGCCTACCGACAGTGGGGGGAGAGGGGAAGGCGGGGCACAGAGTCAGGGCAGCTGGCTTCAGCAGTGTTACTGAGCATGCTCAGTCCATGTAAGCATGCTCAGTACAAGCCAAGCAGCAAAAGAAGGCGGGGACATATGACCCTGTATGCCCTCCCCCCATGTCACCTCTGCAGGCCATGATCTACCTTTCTCTACCTCCCCCTCACCCAGTTGTGTCGGGGAATTTACAGAAAGTAGATTTTGCTCCTTTGCACAGCTGAATAAGACAAGGTCACTACGTAGCCCATAATGGATTAAAAATTCGGCCATCAATCAGAGTACTTAGTAAAGTGAGCAGGATTTGGTCTGTTATCTACAGTAATTGGTATAAACTCTCCAGTAATTGGTATAAAACCCTCTCTGAACAACTTCAACAAAACCCTCTAACCAAGCTATTATAAATACAGAACAAGTGTTAATCTTGGAAACTTGGATTACAATGCATTTAATGAGAGACAGAGAGAGAATTCAGTTTAACCAGTAATTGCATGTCAGCTCCATCAAATGTCTGGGTTATTTAAAACACATCTACCACAGCAAGTGATATCTGGAGCCATTAAATCCTGCTATTTGACACACTGTTATCCCTTTTAGTTACTTTGATTTCTTCACTGACTCTTAGATTCTTTCCCATTTACTTACATTTCTCACTAAAACAGCATATTATCTGTCTTCCATAAGATCTTGCACATCCGTGTTACTTCAGCAAAATCCCATCTCTTAGGGGGCTGCTCTAGATGGCATTTTTGCAATTTTTAGCCAAGATCTAAATTGTTTTCTTTTACTGAAACCCAATTTGTTCTAAGATATGGGAGTCTTGTGAAGAACTGGTGGAGTGGACTACGTTGCGGTAGTGCAGAGTTGCACTGGCCCAGGTGACAGCACTGGGATGCACTCGGCAGATAGGAAAAGCAAGCCTACTCTCATCTCTTTGAGATGGTGCAGCATTCTTTTTTCTCTGCACTGGGTCTGCTCTTCTGGCCAGCACATAGATTTGGATGGAATTTCTTCCTTACATCCTTCAAGATGCTTTGTGAACCTGAGAGCGCTAAGAGGGAGCAGCCCTTATTATCTGGAGAGCACAGGAACTACACTTGTGATTGGCCTCTGGGTAGGAATATAAGGGGATGGGTGAGTTCTTGCAGCATTTTCCAATGAGGCCATTCCCAATCGAGCTCCAAGGAATTATTTATTAGGGTACAACTCTGATCTCAGAGACACAGGGATGGTTATCCATGTATTGTGATAAAGTAGATTTGTCTGTGTTGGTTTTTGTTACAAACTACATTCCGCACCTCTCAATATATGTGATATCAGAACTGGAAGCTTACTGCAATGCATTAAAGATTTTTTTTCTGTTCAGTTTTCTTAATAATGACAGGAAACTTTTGCTAGGTTTTTTAAAAAATGTTTTTAATTTGATTTTTGAAACACAAAATTATCTGTCCATACCCATCTAGATTCAGTGACTGCATCAACTCAAGTATCAGAGGGGTAGCCGTGTTAGTCTGGATCTGTAAAAGCAACAAAGAATCCTGTGGCACCTTATAGACTAACAGACGTTCTGCAGCATGAGCTTTCATGGGTGAATACCCACTTCTTCAGATGCAAGGTCTTGCATCTGAAGAAGTGGGTATTCACCCACGAAAGCTCATGCTGCAGAACGTCTGTTAGTCTATAAGGTGCCACAGGATTCTTTGTTGCTTTTGCATCAACTCAGTCCAATCTCTTGTTGTACAATACAAGCCCTTGTCACATTAAGGATCAACTTGGTTACAATAAAAAAATACTATGTGAAACATGAAGGTTTCTATAAAATGTCAGTCTTCCAAGATTTCTGTATTTCCCTCCTACATCTGTTTCAAACAGTGTTATATTTCTCACTTAGTAGCAGGTTGGTTTTAATTTTATTACATTCGAAAGTGGTATGAAGCAAAAATTCACTATTCCAGCCCCTTGTGGCCAAGTGACCTCAAAATGCCTGCATTCATTTAAACATTCCCAGCCTACTGAGCTTAGCCTAATTGTTTTCTGAAATTACACTTCCAATTATAACCAATGGTATCATTAATCATTGGCGTCATTATTAATTTAAAGGATTCTTCTGGTGAGCTTACAGTATATTTAAATTGCACAAAAAGCAGTGGTACATTTTTTTTCTAAATAAAGAGCTTGTTGCAAATGTCTAAAAAATTATGTAATCAGAAGAGACTGTCTGGCCCTGGTGATTAGTAATGGGATCATCTTTAGGGGCCAAATCTTGGTCCTACTGAATTCAAAGGGAATATTAGCACTGATGTCAGTGGAGTCCCAGTTTGGCCTTAAATGACTGCCTTGAACTTAAAGCCTGAATGGCCTTGAACATAAGTCATCATTACCCTGTAGTTATTCATTAGCTTTGTGAAATGAGTTGGTGTCTTCAGTTCAGTCCCTACCAGAATTATAATTACATTTTCTTTCAGTCTCCTACAGAGATCAGCCATTGTTAGCTAAAACAATAGCAGTGATCCTGGATTGATATAATGCCCACTGCAGTCAATTGAAATCTTTCCAATGACATTGGATCAAGTGATGTATGAGCTGATGTATAAAGTGTCTTCTTCCCTGGCCACTTGCTGTTGTATGAGTCAGTCCTACAGAGTGCTGAGCAGTCCTTGGAGTGGTTGAGCATACTCAACTCTATCTACAATGGATGTTGAGGGTACTTGGGCACTTTGTGGGAAAGCAGCCCCATATACTTTCTCCCACCGATGTCAGTGAGAGCAGAATCTGGCCCAGACTGCCAATATCTGTGGAACAACCTGTTTGTATTAATGATGCTCAGGATCTCAGCACTCAGGAGTGTGCACTCCATGCTGCCAGACCGCAGTTCGAAAATGGTGCTAGCTTTCAAGAAACAGAATTATGGAATGCCAGGAAATGAATCATGGGAGCTGTTTAGTTTGACCCCAAATCCCAGAATTGCAGTAGGTTCTGGTAGGCATCTCACATTGCATCATGAGAAAAATCCCAGCGTGCACAGAGCCCGGTGTCAGAACATTGCACTATGGGATATTTGCCCAGAGTGCTGTGAAGTAGTTTTGAAAAAGTCCAAGGCTATGTGGACACAACAGTTCACAAGGGAAGTCACTTAAGCCAGCATAAACAAAGCATGTGGATGCACTCTTTCGTTATAGTTATTCCATATTAGTTATACAGGGGGAAAAATTTCAGACAAACTTCTTTGTGTAAACAAGGCCTTGGACACTCTGTAAAACCCAGCCTGAAGGAATGAAATTTGCTTAAAGATCTTAAAAGAACATATTGCCCTTTAGTTGGAGTGGTCTGTGCATGCTTGAAATGTTACATGAACATCTCTTATGATTTTGGTTTCTATAGGCTCAAACATGTAAACAGTTTGAAAACTTGAGCAATCCCAAAACAAGGAATGGCCCCCTGAGCATCATGCTTGCCAAAATTAGTTTTCCTCACTGTAATTTGCCTCACTTCTTCCTCATCTCCCCCGTCCATTGCCACGCTCTGTTACAGCAGACACACATCTAGTTCTCTTGGCTTAAATTCATCACCACTCTTTGGTTCAGTGACTGTTCTGAATAAATGATTCCATTGAGTTTTGTATGAATTTTGTTTTTGTTCATGTACTCCTAATTAGAGATCTGCTCTGCTTTGATCGTACACGTGACAACGTTACATCCTCATACACCATCTGTTTGCTACCACAGTGAGAGATTTCCTGTATACATGAGTGCGAAGACATAAATACCACATGGATTACTCCAAGAGTTGCTTCTTTTATGACGTCCTTAGGAAGTAAATCAATAATCGCTGCCTCAGAGAGTTTACAATCCTGAGCCTGCAATTGACTCCGTGTGGCTGGACCCTTGTGCCCATGCAGAGCCCTGTTTGACTTCCTTGGGAGCTCCACACAGCAGATTGTGTAGACATCACTTCAAGATCAGGGCATAAGACCTCACATTATTAATATCTATATTGCAGTACAGCTAAAGACCACAACCAGGTTGGGCCTGTAGTGTAGGCTCTAGTACAAACATATGGCAAGTGACAGTTCCTGCCCCAAAGATTTATTATCTGAAAGACAAGATTGGATAGGGGGATGATACAAATAAACAGACAGAGGTGGGGTGGAGGAAGATTGTGCACATCCTATTAGTATGTATTTGTTAGCCTTATGAGCACAAGGATAATAAATACAAATGATAGATGCACAGTACTTCTAACCCAGTGGAGCAGTTAAAATTAAAGTGCTATTTGTCTTCAGTAACTTCAGAAAGAAACTGATATTTTTATCATCAGGAATTAGCTCCAGTGGGACAAACTTGGTATATTGGGGACACCTGTTATTGCCTGCATTGTTACGATTCTCTATGCCTGTTGATGCTTCTGAGTTCCATTGCTTGCAAATGAGACAATGGATTTCCAGATAATGTGTGTCACCATTTAGCTTAAGTTTTCACAGTCTGTTAATAATACACATGGTTCAACTTCTGAACTAATTTACTTACTTATTAAAGATAAAACCAAAGAAGCATTGTGTGCCCTTCCTCACCCACCACTGTTGGCTTCCTTCCCAATTCTAGTTACATAAACATATTAATTATACATTCTCTAATGAATAAATTATAAGATGTTATCACAGTTGTGGCTTTTTCAAGCCTTTACCTTACTGGTTGTACATCATATTTATGGCCAAATCCTGCGTGCTCTACTCATGCGAGTAGTCCCCTTCACTTCAGTGTGGTGACTTACATGGTTAAAAATGACTTAAATATGGGTGGCAGGATTGGGTCCATATTTTTAGTGGCATTCAAACAGATCATTTTACTTCAACATCCACCCAATAGCTGCGGACAGAAAATGTTATGTTACCCATGAAAGATAGGACAACAGATCCTGTTCTGTTTTAATTTGGACCTTACATATAGAAAATAAAGACTACTGGAGCTTTAAAGTACCATCTGTCCTCCAGGAAGGAAATGTCTGTATTTTCTTAGAGAAACTCAAGATTAGCCATACTGTAAATTCAGCAATCCACTGCAGAACAAGCAAAGGATTTTAAAAAAAGACTTGGTCCCTTTTTGGCTTCCATCTGATGTATAATGTAGACATGAAAGGTTGGTTGACTTATTTTCTTCGTACATAGATACATTTATAGATGCATTTTCTGCTTGTTTCTTTAGCTTACAGATATCAGGAATTCCCTGGTTTTGTTGGAGCCATGGAGGCGGTCTCAGGGGTGCTTATTATGAGCTCTCACACTTTAATTGAAAGGATCCAGACTCTTTGCTCTCTACTAACAAAGGCTTCCTGTCCTGAAAATGTTAGTCATTGAAGGGAATTTTTATAACTATGATGAACTCAAAATAAAATAATAAGTTTCACTTGTTCTCTGCTCATCAAAATCACCATAAAATCTCAGGGTTGGAAGTGACCTCAGGAGGTCATTTAGTCCAACCCCCTGCTCAATTGAGTAGGACTAATCCCCCCAGACAGATTTTTGCCCTAGATACCTAAATGCCCCGCTCAAGAATTGAATGCACAACCCTGTGTTCAGCAGGCTAATCCTCAAACCACTGAGCTGTCCCTCCTCCCATGCATCAGAGAAACCTGAATTTCTAATTTAAAAAAAACCAAGCAGGCAAGAGGAAAACAAAACTACCCACCTTTTCAGGCCTTCTTCATACATAAAGAAGCATTAAAAAATGTTAATTTTCCTTCAGTATGTCACAAGTAAGACTCCAGAACTGCATGTGTCTGTATTATACATGCACCAAAGGCTTTCTGTTTATATTAGATCTAAATAAGGAGCTCCCAGTTCATATATACTAACCAGAACTTCTTTGTGCTTTGCGTATTTTCCATCTCACAGGGTGTGTGATTTTTTTAACCTTGTCTTCAATACTTTGCTGGATGTTTTGGACATTATTTCAAGTAGTTTTCGGCATATTTACTGAATTTTTAGTATGTTTGCCCCAGTTTAAGGACCCTTTAACAAGCTACCAGCTGCGGTTTGAATTCAGAGAGTGAGGCTGTTAATATGGTAGTGTGGGTGTCCTTCACTGAGACAGCAGGTGTTGGCCTCAGGGCACTAGTTGAACAGGCAGTGGAGAAGGGGTTGAGATTAGGTGCAAGTGTGAGTGTTGGTTTGCATCTCCTGGTGTTCAGAATTTATTTGGAGATTATTTTTTCCCCCAGCACATTTCAGACTGGAGAGTTTAATTCTTTTCTCTGCAGTGATGCTCTCGGTTGTAACTAACTGCTGGCATTTCATTCTCTCCTTCTGCAAAATGGTTACGGCTATTTTTTACCTTCAGTTTCAATTGTGGTGTTGTCTCTTAATGGAACAATTCAGAAATATGAAGTACTTAATCTTAACCTGGTTCATCAGATGCAAACAAAGGGACATCTGATGACATTAAATGATAGTGCATTTAGGATCAGTGCAGTCAACACAGAAAAACTCTGCAACATCCCTGAGAACACCAACCTTGCCACAATGGATGTCACTTCCCTATTTACTAACATCCCTCACAATGACGGCATAGGTGCCTGCCTGAAATATTTACCTGAAATATTTACAAGACACTGGACAACCCTCAGATATCCATCCTTTGACACTTTGTCCAAACCTTGAGAGCAGCCATAGGTACTAGGATGGCTCCCCAATATGCCAACCTCTTTGTGGGTTGCCTTGAAGAAGAATTTCTGGACAAATGCACCATGAAATCAATGATATATCTGAGATACACTGGTGGTATTTTCATCCTCTGGTCAGATGACTCATAGATGTCCATCACAACTTCAGTAAACATCACCCATCTATTAAACTCTCTGCAATACGCCCACACTAGCAACAACTTCCTGGACACCACAATCAACTGCAATGGGCGCCCGGCCAACAGCCACCGCTTTCCAGCCGCCCAGCTCTGAAGGCAGCACAGAAGTAAGGGTGGCAGTACCACAACCCCCCTAAAATAACCTTGTGATCCCCCATGCAATTCCCCTTTGGGTCAGTATTTGAGAAACCCCAATTTGAGAAACGCAGTTCTCCCCCGTGAAAACGGAATAATATAGTGTAAAAGGAACACAAAAGACCAGATTTCACAGGAGGAGACCAGATTTCATGGTCCATGATGCATTTTTCATGGCCATGAATTTGGTAGGGCCCTAATCAGAAGCAAGCTCCCTGTAGAGCACTCAAAATGGCATTGGACCATGCCACAATGATCAACACCCCCCACAAGCACAACTTTCAAGATCCATGGAGCCTACATGTGCCCATCACAACATGTGATGTTCCACATCCAGTACATTAAAGGCCCCAACAACAACTGTGTGGGTGAAACCAGACAATCACTACACTCTCAAATGAACTCTCACAGGAAAATGATAAAAGACAAAAATACCCTGTCATCTGTGGATGAACACTTTACAAAGCGATCACTCTATGTCTGACCTATCAGTCCTCATCCCCAAAGGAAACTGCACAACACTTTTAAAAGATGAGCCCGGGAGGTTAAAGTCATAGTTCTGCTAGACACTACAAATCATGGACTGAACTGGATTTATGGCTTATTACAACAATTTGTAACCAACTATCCCGCCTCCTTTTTTTGTCCTGTGACTGGAGAGGTTTTAACAAACCACTCCATCTTGAATGGTCCCTTAGAATATGTGCTAACTACCTATGCTAAATAATCTGTTCCATCTTGTATTTAGCTGTGATGCTCTGAGTACTTCTCCTAGATCTGAAGAAGAGCTCTGTGTCACTTGAAAGCTTGTCACTGTTACCAGGAGAAGTTGGTCCAATAAAAGATACAACCTTACCAACCATGTCCCTCTAATACAGAAAAACAATAAATACACACAATTGTCTCCCCAAGACAAAGAATGGGGAGGAAATCTCATTCAACAGACATAACTCTGTCTCTTTAATTTTAACTCAGATATCACGATAATGAGCATGGTATAAAGCCCTGAATATCATGGAATACTACTGGGGAGAAATCCTGCCTCTATTAAAGTACATGGGAATTACCTGGGGCCTTAAAATCCCTACTGCCCTGCAGGAAGGGAGTTTTTTGTGGTATTCAGTGGCATTTACTTTGCAGAGCAATGGAAATGTAACACCACAACATTTTTTGTGTGCAATACTTAACCCACTTGTGTAGTTCAATGCCATGGGACATCTGTTAGAAGAATACAGGTGGATGGAGTTTTATTATATTATGACTAATGTCAGCCTTTGTACTAGTAACTATGTGAGATAAAATTGAAGATAAAGCTTTTCCTAAAGAGACCACCTATCTCTTCACTGGAAACAATAGTAGTAGTGATAAGCCAAAAGCCCTGAGAGTCCCAAGGTTTAAATAAGAGGAAGATGAATACAAAATGAATGCCTAGGTTTCTGGGATTCAGATGATAGTCTGTGGGGTTTAGGATGTATTTTTCTTCCACTATGTGAAACATGGTGCAATTGTCTAGGTGCCTTAGGAGGGGCATGTTTGCAATCTTCTGAAGCTATAGGTATCAGCTACTTCTGGAGACAAGATACCAAACTAGGTGGAGCAATGCTGTTATCCTGCATATGTATTCTGGTATTCCATAGTTGCTTTAGTTACTGTGCTTGTGGTGTGTTAGTGATTTTCCTTGGTTGGGGTTTGAAGGTGCTGAGGATATTTTGTCAGTTTCCCAGTTCAAGTGAATCTCATTGATTCGTTCTGTTTGTATTGTATATAGTCTTGTGCTGTATCAATAGCAGCATAAGTGAATTCCAGGCTCTTGCTTCCATCGATGATTGAGAAAAAGTTGAAATTACACATTAGAGGCATTGAAGATGTTGACCCTACAAAGGGCTTCTGAAGATTTTTTATAATGTGGCTCACATTTTGAGAGAGAGGGTGTCTCGTGGACACCTCCCATCCCATTAAGAAGTACATAACATCCAAGTGGCAACTGTGACAGATATGGCAACCACATCCAGTGTCTTTTTATTGTATGTTTAAAGCATGAAAACCTCAAAAATCTATATATTGCAATGGGCCAAACAATATGAGCTGTGGAGTAGTCATAGCCCTTTGTACCAATACATGTGGCAGCCATTACAGCAATATTTTATGTGGAATAAGTAGCATTAAACAAGCATTTAATATATATTTTAGCTGTATTTTAATGCAGTTGTCAACTTGGAAAAATATCATTAGACAAGTGTGCAATGTTATTTTTAGCTTTTTTTAGTGCAGTTTAGCAGCTGGAAACAAAGAGGAGAGCAGCAAAGAGTCCTGTGGCACCTTATAGACTAACAGACGTACTGGAGCATGAGCTTTTGTGGGTGAATACTTGCATCCGACGAAGTGGGTATTCACCCACGAAAGCTCATGCTCCAGTACGTCTGTTAGTCTATAAGGTGCCACAGGACTCTTTGCTGCTTTTACAGATCCAGACTAACATGGCTTCCCCTCTGATACTTGACACCAAAGAGGAGAGCAAGCACTATGTGAGCAGCCAGCTCCATCCTCCACCAGCAGATATTTTGCTGATCCCCAGTGATCCATGGATCACTCGTTGGGACTCCCTGAACTAAGATATTATCCCACTACTTCTTACAACATGAGCCATTTGTTCTAACACTTTTAATCCCACCATCTTGGAATTCGAAGGGACAAGGCAGTACAAATAACTTTGACTTGTTTTTCAGAATTAGATGCACACAATTGCCAGCAAATATTTGTACGTTCCTAACTTGCTTACCCAAATATCCTGTGTGCGTGCACAGATCGGGATGTTGCACATGCGCATTGCCAGTTGGATACATGCACACATCAATACATGTGCTTGTTGGATATGCACACACATGAGCTAACATTAAAATATAGGGGGGGAATTTTCAATAGAACCTACATGCGCTAGGAATGCAAATTCTATTATTTTTACATAATGTCCTTAGTATACAGTTCAAAACCAAGTTTTACAGTGAGTCAAAACTGAGCAAAGTGACTCAATGAGGGAAAATGACACAGTTAGGGGCAGTCAGAACAAAAGCATCTGCTTTGCTGGGAGACGTGAAGATTGGAGTCGGGGGATGCAGATTAAATCAGAGAGGTAAAGTAGAGCATAACAAGGAAGAGTTTTGAATTCAAGAGAGCAGTCTGCATTTGGTGAATGATAGGGAGTCAATGACTAATGCATGGGCTGGAATGCTCCCATATTTTGTTTTGAGAGACCATAACATTCTGGCCCCATTGATTTTAGAGAATAAGGATTTAGGGAGCAATAGATTGTGGGGGAATATAAGAAAAAATGTCCCTAAAAATAACTGAAATGTACTTTCCTTGGTAGAAAGGATTTTGTCTGTGAACTCACGTATTCTATTGCATATTAAGGAGTTGGTTTCTATAAAATAAATTCAGTATTGCACTCTTAGCATTTAAAATAATGTATGCACTGTAACATCACTTGTAATTTATCATATATAAGTAAAATAAACTCACTTTTGTATCCTCTTGATAAATGATTTACTTAGCTTGTTGAAGCAAGAATGCTTTATTGAATTCCAGTAGAGACCTCCATGAATGATACATAAGATCTCACTTAATTGATCCTTTGGCCTTTCCATTTCATACCGTATTCCCTTTGCTTCCTGAATAAGTTTAGTGTTATATACTATATGAACTTGCTATTTGAAAGGAACGTTGCTATTAATATTGGAGTGGTTCTCAGAGGCCCCAATTAGGATAGGGGCTCCATTGTACAAGATGCTATAAACATGCATACGATTTCACAGTCATTGCCCCATACGAATATGCACTTGGTGCTCCAAGAGATTGCAGTCTGTGGGTCCAAATCTCCTGATCTTACTTACCTTCTTCACTTTATTATTTTGAGTAACTTCTTATTCCAGGATCAGAGGGGTAGCGCTCAGTTTTTAGCCCCAAGAGCGGTCATCATGCGGCGCGGGGCGCAGCGCCAGCAAGGACCCCGCGGGGGCATGACTGCAGGCTGGTCTGGGGGCTGTCCCCCCTGGACCCCGCCTGGCCGCAGCTGCGCTGCGGCGCGGCGGCTCCGGCCGGCTCAGGCCATGCTGCGGTGCGGGAGCCGAGCCAGCAGGCGCCGGCCCTCTCCGCCCTCATGCCTGCCCTGCGGCAGGTCGGTCTCGGTCCGGGGCTCCGGACCTCCCTCATGGCATGGCTCGACTGCGGCAGGTGGCGCGCGCCTGCGCCCCTAGATTTGGCCGCCCTAGGCACCAGCTTGTTTTGCTGGTGCCTAGAGCCGCCCCTGGTAGCCGTGTTAGTCTGAATCCTGTGGCACCTTATAGACTAACAGACGTTTTGCAGCATGAGCTTTCGTGGGTGAATACTCACTTTGTCGGATTCTTATTCCAGGAGTATTTCTTTTGAAATCATACCTTCTTCTATGCTGCTACTACTCAGCAGCCTTGGGAAGGGTGGCAAAATCTGGCTTGTAATGTTTGGACTAGGTATAGGAAACTGGGATCAATATGAGATTAAATAAACATGTGTCATCTTAAAACAAAACTGGAAAACACTGACTGTATCCTCCTGGGGACTGTGCGGAAGAAAGGGCTGTAGAGTATGGACCCTTTCCTTCAGCACTTGGTCTCATGAATGGGTCTGGAATTCATCAGCACTGCTCACAGGAGCAATGGATGCAGAACTGGACCCTGAGTCAAGAGTTGAGGTTTTGGCCCTGTGTCATTACTATATCATTACCATAACCTCTAGTTTATTCATAGAATTGAATGGCTGGATCACAGGTAGCCTCTCACGGGTTTGCAAAACAGCTGGTGGCTGGCTACTCTGATGAAGGCTAACAGGAAAATGTACATTTCTAATCTCAAGGTAGGTGCTATCATGGGCTGCTTGGAGTTTGTAGGCTCGGTCCTGAGGAAGGGGTGGTGTGAAGTGGAGGTGCACAGAGAAGGAATTGCAACTTCCAGTCACCATTCCTTCCTGGCGCCGCTTCACATGTTAGAAGAAGAGTAATTTACCACATGCCTTTTTAGGCTGCACCACCTTTGTGCACTGGGGAGGGAGAGCCGTGGCCCCACCTATTTGCTCATGTTGGAGAGAACTGGGCACACGGACCTGATATCTTGCTCTGCACTCAGCCAGGATCTGAGCTGGTCTTACCTAGCTGTGCGGGAGGGTGCGGCCTTACTGCCCACACTCCCCTGTATGACAGCGAAGGACCAAGGCACAATCTAGCCTTGTAGAACTACTATGACTGCAGAGTCTCTGTTCGATTGTAAGGTGGGTTTAATACCACCTGTACTACTGTTCAGATCCCAAATTCTACATTTGATTATACTTTTTTATTTACACATTGTAGATTACAATTGGTTAACCAAGGAGTTTGCAGTAGACACTTAGGGAAATATGAAAATTAAGTGCTGCAAGGGCAGAATTAATATGCTTCCATTAAGAGACTTAACAGGTAGCTCCACAGTGTTGGAGATAATCTGAACACCGCGTTCAGTATGCAATAGCAGTGGTTGTTCGGAGGTTACTGCATGGGAACTGGAACTCCTGTGATGTATTCCCAGTTCTGCCACTTGTAACCTTGGGCCAATCACTTATCCACACTGTGCCTCAGTTTCCTCATCTAAAGGCTGGGTACAGTGATTCATACTTCACAAGGATGCTGTGTGGCTTAATCAAATATTGTAAAATGCTTTGAAATTCCTAGATGAAAGGCACTTCATCGGTGCAATGTATTGTTACCACTTCACCCCAAACTTGGTCCTTTTGAGAGGTTAAAGGTAGAATAGCACCATGTTTCCTTCCAGATCTGTTACCTGATTCCAGAATTAGACCATTTTGCAGGTATGGGCATCTCACAGGCCACCTCTCCCTGTTGTGCAAATGGTTCAATAATCATTCTATCTGCTCTGTTGGCCTGTGACAGTTGTGAATTGCCATTTGTGTCTGAGGGAAGAGGCAAGGAGACCGTCACAAGAGGCTTTCTATTGGGAGGAAGCTGAGCCTGACTGGTGCAGTACAGCCCCTGCAATTCCTCAAACTATGTATATTTGTGATTTTCTTCCAGTTTTGTTGCCTCCTCATTGCATCTAGAAAATGTGATGTTTACCTATCTGCTTCCCTGCCATTGTTTCAAATATGTGGGCCCGAGGGAAAGATACCAATTACTCCCCTTTTAATCAGTTTCATTTACTTGGAAGAAATGGGCAATTTTAAGGTTCTCTGAGGTTTAGTGTTTAGCAGTAGCAGTGTATTTCTAGCACATTTCTATTTTTGGCTTGAACATACTTTATAAATAGGAGGAGAGAGGCTCTTGCAGAAACAATAACTACAAAAGATGTACCTGGTCCAGTGTTTTGGGGTTTTTTTGCACTGATTCAGTGATGTTTTTAAAAAGGCCAGATTATTGTCACACTTACACTATTTCAGCTAGCAGAGGAACATAAAACATCAGGAAAAGCAGTGAGTGCTGTATATTTTTCCTTAGATCTGAGCACAATGCTCCCATTAAACTTCATAGGAGCTACACATAGGTCCCTCTCTGGCCAATTTGTGACACAGTGACATTATGCAGATGCAGCCCCTTCCTCAGGAACATCTTCCTGTGTGACTGCTTGGGCTGTACCTTGGTCTCTACCTTACCATAGGTTGCCCTTTTCCTTTTTTCGGAGCGTGCTTTTCTGTGGGCTTCCCCTTTAAATCAGGCGAGACTAGCCATAGCTGCCCTGAGTGCTGTTTGCTGCATCTCTTTCTTTCAGCTGGTAAGTATTCTTAACTTCTCGTATGTATTTTCTCCAGTTTTCCCCTCATCACTCCTGAGCAGATGGCACATAACTATTGTTTTCAAATGTGATGATCCCAAGAAGAAGGATGTTTGTAGTTAAGGCCCAACACTACTGGGCCTCAGGAACCATGAATCTCATTCCCAGTTCTGCCACAGACTTCTTGAGTGACCTTGGCAATTCACCTTATGATCTGATTTTTAGAAGCACTGAGCATCTCTAGCTCCAGATGGCTTCCACAGAGGCCCAGGTTGGTGAGCATTTCTGAAAACCAGGCATTAAAATCTTTGTGACCCTATTTTATCACCTGTAAATTGGGGATAATATTATCAACATCTATCATGAGGTTTTGCAAGCCTATATTTAGTAACATTTGTAATGTGAGATCAAGTATTCCATGAAGTAGGGGATACAATCAGACACATCCTCTTTGTTGCATGGGGAAGGCAGGGGAAGACTGGTAGCTTATTTAGAAATGGACTTGTAAATTGGGGGAGTGGATCAGCTGGTTCAACAAAGAAAGAACAGCCCTTAGGTCAGCAAGGTTTCCTTCCCATGCTATTCTTGGGGAGTTACAGTATGTGGGTTACAAGATAAATAAAATTATATCTTTACATAACTAAGAATCAGAGGAGGAATTCCAGCGTGCAATATAACTTGGCTCTTTAAGAAAAAGCTGTGGCCTTCTCAAAGTTCTACCCCCCTCCCCCCCGCAATTTCTGCAAATCAAGTAGGTTTCTAGCTTCCTATGTTTCCTCTTGGCAGGGCCGGCTCTCGGCACCAGCGTTCCAAGCATGAAGCACTGGAATGGGTTACCTAGGGAGGTGGTGGAATCTCCTTCCTTAGAGGTTTTTAAGGTCAGGCTTGACAAAGCCCTGGCTGGAATGATTTAGTTGGGAATTGGTCTTGCTTTGAGCAGGGGGGTGGACTAGATGACCTCCTGAGGTCCCTTCCAGCCCTGATATTCTATGATTCTATGATAAGCATGTGCTTGGGGTGGCAATTTTCAAGGGACGGTACTCCGGGTTTGTTTTGTTTTTTGCTTCGGCGGCGGCACTCCGTTTTTGTTTTTGCGTTTTGCTTCGGCAGCGGCACTCCATTTTTGTTTTTGCTTTTGCTTCAGCAGCGGCACTCTGGCCTTTTTTTTTTTTTTTTCGCTTGGAGCGGCAAAAAACCTGGAGCCAGCCCTGCCTCTTGGAGCCTGACCTGGCCTTAAATCCCCTGCCCTGGACTGTTCCTCCACCCTGTCTGCTTCTGTAAGGCCTGGCGTAGATCCTGAAAGCTGTTCCCTGTGAGGGGAACCCTATGCCAGTGTGGAGCCCTATTGACAGCAGTAGGCTTAAATACAGCACAGGAGTCAGCAAGTGCAGAGCAGCTTGCAGGACTGGGGGCAGTCTCCACTCGGCACTGGGGCGGGACTCTCTAACCCTACAAAGGCTCGTATGTAAAAAGTATTTTTCTAAGGATAACTAGGACTTGCCTGAGGAATTAAAAAATAATTTGCATAACTTGTTGTGGGCGTGTATTAGTGGCCACCGAAATACTGTATAAACTTTCTATGACCAAAACATGACATTAACACAAAATGAATTGTAATTAATCATAGCTGGCTGCTAATTACCTGTAAAATCTGATTAAAGGGAAGACTAAATTTACTGTAAAGTAATTAGTGTTTTGATACTAAGGCTGTGTCCGTGTAACTATGCCTACCTCCCCTTGCTAATTTATTACCAGTGATGTTTATGAGCATTTTATTTTTGTTCCTTGTTCAAAGGTTACAAAGACTGAAGGACAAAATTAGAATAATGAATATTTGTTTATTAATACAGCAACAAAACAAATATTGTACAGACCTTTGTAGATGCCAACATTGTGATACTGTCAGAGGAATGTAGCTTTTAAAACGTATTAGCATAGAAATAGGTTCTTTTCCTGTTACTTCAAATAGCTTTAGTTGCACTGGTTTGTCATTCAGCTGTCAGTGGCAAGGCAACAAATCTTCAGTGTGAATTGACACCTCCCCCCCACAGCTCCCCCAAGAAAGGTCCTGACAAGTGGATCCTGAAATCATATAATTAAATCTCCTAAAAAAACAGACTTCAGTAGCTAATGGGGTTTCATAAGGCAGCATAAAATCACTTTATATTACTACAGCAGGACATTCTGGGGTGAATTTTCAAGGGAGTATGCAGGGGTATATACCACACACTTCTGTGGTTAAGGAAAGGATCATGCATAACTCCCCACTCCCTACAGATGCATACAATCCCACGGAGGCGCTACAGAAATTGTTCTCCAGTGAGAGTGGCATGAGCAGATGAAAGCTCTTCCCTGTTGTGGAGAAAAGAGCATGGTACGGTCCTTTCCCAGGCTTTGTGTGGAGCAAGAGTAAGCATAGATTCTATTACTTATATAGGGAGCAGGAGGATAACAGAAGCGTCTTGGATAGGATTCCGTTTCTCCACACTTCACTAGGATACGAGTAAATAGATGTTCTCCTATTAGCTCTGGGCCATCAGGATATCCTTATAGCAAATTAAAGAGAAAAAACAATATTAAAATAGCATTACCATTCTCAGGCACCCAACCCCCAAATAAATGTAATTTGGAGTTCGGTCCCTTAACTCCGCCCTAATATGCGTAAAATTACAGCACAAATTGTCAATTAACGTATGGTCTGATAAAATCTTTTATATTACAAAGCCCTGGCTGGGATGATTTAGTTGGGGATTGGTCCTGCTTTGAGCAGGGGGTTGGACTAGATGACCTCCTGAGGTCCCTTCCAACTCTGAGATTCTATGATTCTGGATCTACTGTGTGTGCTGATTTGAAAAGCTGTGCAGCAAGGTAAGGCATGGTGGAACAGAGTTTTACTCCTGAGGGCATTCTGTGCCAAAAAAGTAAAAAGTTTGCAACAACAAATTAAAAATTCTGCGTACAATATTTTACAATTCTGCACATTTTATTTGTTGAATAAATATGGAGGCTCCAGCATGGCAGTGGGGAGCACAGGCCACTGGTTGCACAGAGGTGGAGATCACTGTGCATATGCACAGTGGCGCAAAAGTCCCCCAGGAGTAAGAGTTTGTTCTCGTAAAGGGTGAATGATAACATAATAAGCATGGTAAGCCAGATTCTACCTCTAGTTACCCGGGTGTTCCCAGGGGTTAACAGGTGTAACGAAGGGCAGAATTTAGCCTCAAATGCAAAAATATGTGTTGTGGACCAGGATTATTATGTTGGTTAAAGTATCCTGCTCAGGGTATATTTAATGTGATATACAACATTTCATCTATATGTCATGGATATGACTCCAGTCCTGCTCTACAGTGACCCAAAGCAGATACCCCTCTGATGACTCTTCAGTGGCTTGTGTGAAGTGAGTTGGTAGACTCAATCCAGGCCCCAATGAAAGCTGTGTACATCACAAAAACAGCTATCACAACTGGCACCTTGGCTGACAGCTTCAGCAGAGGCCAAAGAAATAATGACCATGGAGACTCAACTGCTCTCTTGATCTTTGAAGTGGTCCCTCCCAGGTTCAGGGCTGAGCAGAATGGCAGGCTGGTGTGGGTCAGTGTTTTCTTCTGTTGTCCATCCTTTGCCTGTTCTGTGGATAAATGGAAGACTTAAGTCTTCATGGCACTTTTCATGACCATTAATCTAACTAAGATAAAGTAGTACTATAATTCAAGCTAGCAGCTTGCCTGTTCAGTTCTATAATAAAGTTAACATTGATTTTGCAACAGTTGGGAGCTATCAAGTTGTATAGCAAATACCTATGTAATGGCATAATCGTATTTTTGTTATCTTGGTTTTCCCTTCAGTCCTTCTGGTTGTCAGACTCACTGGGTTCCAATTGTTCAAATTAGATCATAAGCTCCTTTTAGCAGGGACTGTGTCTCTCAGGTGTGGTGCCTGACACCAGGGAGCCCCTGTCCTGATTGGGGACTATCAATACAAATAGGAATGCAATGGTAGCCAGTGAAAAGTGTAGAGAACAATGAGAATGCCTCGTATTTCATCCTCAAGGGCATATTTCCAGCTGACAGTGTCTCTTCTTATTTTGAGATAGACAAGTTGCTCCCACCTTCAAGGACCTCCACCAACTGCTTTGCCAGGCAAAGCCATGCTTTGCGCGTCTGGTAAGTGGTTGTGATGATAATAACTTTGTCTTTTTAACTAGCAGTAAGAGCTATCACATGTTTCATTATAATTCTCATGTGTAATATTGCTGAGTGCTATAGGGCATGGGAATTTAAGTCTTGTTTATAGTGGAGATTAATCCCCGATTTCAGCACTTGGTGGCTTAGCCATTCCAGTGCAAGTCTCTCATGTAGACAAGGAGAGCCACAATTGAAGTGGATGGAGCTCACCCGGGCTTCAAGTAGGAGTAAGCCACTGGTGCCATGTGCAGTCTTCACTGGTGCATCAATTACTCAAATCAGGGCTAACACCCAGACAAAGTCTCAGGTACTAATCAGATACCCAGAAATTCCATAGATAGATACGATCTGGCCCAACCAACTGCTGTAGAATCCTTAGCACCAAGCCCTCAGATTAAAATTGTTTGGCACTCCTGCCTGCCCCTGGTAACCCTCACATCACAGGCTGATGTAGCTGAGGCCATGTCTATGCTACAGCAGCACAGCTATGGCACTGCAGCTGTAGTGCAGACACTTCCTACACTGACGGAAGGGGTTTTTTCCATTGATGTAGGTAATCCACCTCTCCCAGAGGTGGTAGCTAGGTTGATGGAAGAATTCTTCCGTCGACCTAACTGCATCTACAGTGGGGGCTAGCTTGACCTATATTGCACAGGGCATGAAATTTTTCACAGCCCTGAGTAATATAGCCTGATCAATCTAATTTTTAGGTGTAGACCAGGCATGAGAGGCAGCAAAATTATGATTTACAAGTAAAACTTTTCAGTTCTGTGGCAGAAAATATTTTGACAAATGGCTAAGCCTGCATCTTGTGAACATCTTCAACAGCTCTAAAAATGACCGAATAGCTTTAGATGTAAAAATTGTTTTGTCTCGGAGTCAAACCCGTAGATTGATGGCTTAGGCAGTAAAAGATGCAAAATGCAAACTGACTGGAACTGCCAAGTGAACTGTTACTATGTAACTATGGACAATTTAAGGACATTTCCGTGGTAATTTAATAGGGCAAAGGACACATTTCTGTTGATAACTGGTATGAAAGAACTGATACAATATCTAACCAGATTAAAAAATCTTTGGTTATTATGGGCTGACTAAAGGGATTTTAACAGTGCTCTCTTTATGCAATGGGCATTTGTTTTTGTTGGCACATGGAGGGTTTTTTTCTTGATGTTGAGACACAGCTCTGATTACAGAGGCTGCGATTCTTCTTTTATATAAAAGACAAAAACAACTAATGATTCAGTCTATTAAAGTCAAACTGCATCTAAATGAGTGGTGATTCTGTGTTTGAAATCAGCACAATAGACCACTGCTAGCATTAGAATATTGATCCAGGAGCATCAAGTCGGCATCTTTCAAAAATTCACAAGAAAAACAAAAGGAGTCAACTACAAAATTAATAAGATACTTAAAACACAGACTGAACCTTTCTCCAATGAACCAGATTTTCTCTTTCTCTCGCTCTGTCTGTCTCTCGCTCCCCCCCCCCAAAAAAGGGGAAATTAAGCAAGCAGATACATATATATTTGAAGAGAACTATAAAAGGAAGTAGTGGCAAACAGATTGTAAGCAAGCTCTATCCGTTTCTTAGGCAGGAATCCAGGTAGGATTAAGCCACTTGGCTTCAAATAGAGCAGTCTCTTCCTGGCTGTGAAAAGATAATTAGCAGGCGTGAGCACTCTGAGCTGAGCTGGTATAAATTCCAGTATAGCTACCCAAGTGCCCCTTCTTGCTAGCGTTCTATCTGTGCCTGTACTGCTCCTACCTGTATGAACCAAAGCACCTGGGAGTTAGCAGTGCACTTGAAACATCAGCTGAATAGTAAATAGCAGGGCTAGAATGTGCAGCTAGATGAGTTTGCTGAAAGTCAGGTGTACTGTTGAAGATCTTTACAAATTCTAGGAGAAGATGAGTGAAAATGAGCATGTTCTTTAATCTACTATGTCAGCAGTTTCTCCTCCTCCTTCCACTCCCAAAAGGAGACAGTACTAAAAGAACCAAAGCAGTCTTTCCCTACTGGAGATTTCTGGAAATCTATTCAGCATCAGCAGTTGTTTTAAGTCTCTAAAGGAGGTGTGACCAATGACAAGTCAGGGTGGAAGACAGGATTCTTAATTCAAATCATGTCCCGTCACGTGGTCTAGCATCAAACTACTGCATATAAACTCTGTGTCTTTGCTGGCTTTTCCTCTGTTTGAAAGGGATGCTGCCAAGGTAAAAAACAAACAAACGTATACTTACACAAAAACAAAACAACAACAAAACAGCCAGAAGAGAGGAAGAAATTCCCATCTCTCTTTCACAAATAACATTTTAGTTGATTCAAATTTAAAGAATATTAATATAGGGCCAGATTCTCAGCTGGTATAAATTGGAATAGCTTCACTGTCTTCAATGGAGCTATGATGATTTACACAAGCAGAGGATCTGGCCTATAATGTACAGTACTTTTCACTATTTACTTAATCACTCTTTGCAACCCAAGAACTTCTTAATGCCAACTGGTAATAAGCCAACAAACTGTAACCCAAGCTGCCCTTTTGTCCTATGACTACAGAGGAGTTAATGGACCCACTTCACCTTGAATGGTCCCTTAGAATGTGTGCTAACTACTTATGCTAAACTATCTCTTCGCTCCTTAATTTAGCTGTGACTCTCTTAGTACCTTTCCCAGGCCTGAAGAAGAGCTCTGGGTAGCTCGAAAGATTGTCTCTCTCTCTCACCAACAGAAGTTGGTCCAATAAAAGATATTATCTCACCCACCTTATCGCTCTAATATCCTGAGACCAATATGGCTACAACACTGCATGTCCAAATACTATGTAAAGAATTATGTATATATACTGTAAATGTATTTGTAAAGTGCATAGAGACTGATCACCGGCAGGTTTTCTGTCAAGACAAGTGATGTTAATTCATCTATCTGTTTTCATGCAAATTGAGTATTGTCTCATTCACAATGGGCTTCATATCACCCATCTGAACTGGATGCAAATAAAATATTGTCAGAACTTCAGAAAGAATCAAACAGGAAGAGAAAATTGGTGTGGGGAGAGACTCTTACCCGGAGGTGCACTTCAGAGGTTGGCTGAAGTATAATTTGGGGTCAGAGAGGACATCCATGAATCCTTCACTGTGGAAGTAAAGGGACAGTGGTTTTGCTTAATGAAAAGGGGGTCTCAAAGAGGCTTGGCTGAAAACACTGCAGAGGACTTTGGGTGAAATAAAACATCTTTAGACAAGAGGTTAACCTGTTAGCTAAGTTTAGTCTCTAGAAAGTGTGTTATGATTTTGCTTTATATGTAACCATTTCTTTCCTTTATTATTACTCACTGTTACTTGAATCTCTATTAGTTGAAAATAAATGTGTTCTGGTTTTTCACTATAAATATATCTATGTGTTGTAGTGTTAAGCAAAACGGTTGTCCTGAACTGCATCTTACAAACTGGTGTATACTGTTCCTTTGGGAACAGCGGGCCTGGTAGTTCTGTGAGTGTTCAGTGGATAAGGGTTGGACCCTGCAGACAATGCTCCAAGGACACAGGGATTGCTGTGTACAGAGAGAGAATGAGGCCTGAGGAGGCCTAGATGTCAGTGCTGTGTTGTCAGAGGTTGCTGATTTCAGGGAGCTGATCCACAGCAAGAACAGAGAAGTTGACTTCACGCTAAGGGCAGCTGGTGATGAGGTGCCTCACAACTCTGGGTACCTCTCAAGAGCATCACACTGTTTGTTTTGGCTCAGATTCTCAAAGGAGCCAACGGAATTTGGTAGTCTAGTTCCTTTAACCACCATTGGGAATTGAGTGTGTAATTCCCTCAAGTATCTTTGAAAATCCCATCCTTTACTTTTGCTTTTCTCCCAGCTAGGATAATGAAAACTTAATGCAGCAGCATTTTTTCCTAGTAAAACGCATTCTTCTTAGGACACCCACACCCAATTGGTCATTATGTGGAAAGGTGCGGAAAGGTGACAGGACCATAGCTCTGACCCTGTCCCTTCACACCTCCTTTGTAGTATCACTGTGTCTGCTTGTTCTAGACACCCTTGGCCTCCTGCACATCAGGGGTAAAATTCGGGCCTCATTGAAGTCAATGGCAAAGCTCCCATTGACTTTTGTAAGATTAGGTTTTCATGCCCTCTATACAAGGGTAGGTGAGGTTCTTTATTCCTTCGTTCCCATCATCTTGTCACAATCTGTATCCTGGATATGCTCAGGTTTCTTATGCAAGATTAAAGCTAAAACAGGTGTTTGAATGAATTGATTCTAATGATTTACAGTCATGTGATATGATGAATGTAAATCAGATGAACCGCTATCTAAAACCTAATGCTTGAATCAATAGAGTGAAGCTCAGGGAGATCTATTTGTAATAAACATCTCAAGAAAAGTTACTAATTCTCTTTGATCTTGAACCAATACGTTTATAGTGGTTGTTTCATTAATGCATTATCTCCCAAAGGTAACTGGGTTTGTCGGAGTCGAAATAAGATTAAATGAATCAGCTATTGTAGTTCATCTGTTAAATCACAGCACTTTGCTCTCCATTTGTAAAACGATCTTCAGACTAATGAAGTAGGGTCAATCTCATGCATTTTTGCAGGAACCAAATTGCCATTAATTGTATCATAGCTTTGGTAAGGTCGATAAATGTTGCCTTCGTACACTGAGTATTACAATGGCAGAAAATAAAACCATTTTTCACTGTCGTGGGTACAGATTTAGGATAGGGCACAGATCAGAAGTCTAATTTCTACCATAGAACAAGCTTCCCGAACAACTTACATTGTTCACACAAACATCAATAACCTGAAAGTGTGCTTTGCCTAAATGCATGCAGTGGAAGCGAGAGCAGGGATTGTGCAGAGTGCAAAGCTTTGAGTCCATTGGAAACAGTGGGCATCTGGAGTAATCTTATAGTGTTCACTAAAGGGCCGGATTCTAGAGCCATTCCACAGGCACAATTGCCATTGTAACGTTAGTTAGAGTTTTTTGTGTTAGAGCAACTTTTTCAGGGGAAAAAGTCCACAGCCATCCTGTTTTGGTCTATGACTCTCGCTAGTGTATGTGCAGGATAGGGGGGACTGATCTTTAATGATTTATAAATATAATATTTTGAGCCCGTATTGTGGTGTTTAAACATTACTGTAGGTATATATTGAGTTTGGTTTGCTAGCAGGTTAGTCAGGAAATGAACCTGGAAAGGGAGGAGATGTTGGAGCCTGATATTCATACCTCCTGGCAAACACTCCAGGGTATAAGAGACAAGGCAGAGACATCCAATTTGAAGTGTACCTCTGACAGCTCATGGAGCTGTTGGATTTACCAGGCTCAGGAGACACTGGTGAGAACAAAGACCTTTTGCTGGATTTAAAAGGGGAGTCCTTGAAAGACAGGGAAGACTGAGGCAGAGACTACTGGGGACAAGTCTCACCACCTTTCCCCAGATCTTGAGTCTATGGGATAAAATAGGCCTGCCTACCTCTTTATGATAGACGTACGTACGATGCTTTTATGTTATCCTTGCTTCCTGCTGTCAAGATTGACCAGTCAGGGAGGTGCACTCAGAAAGACCAGTGAGGAGACACAGCTAGCTCTGTAATTGTCACAGTGAATACGTCTAATGTGCTAAATACCACAGTGTGGCCTCTTCATACAAAGTCTGATGCAGTCTCCTCATAAGGCAATAAACTGTTTACATAGGCACACAGGGAAAACTTGCCTCTGGTTCAAATAGTGTCTCTTGGTTTCAGCATTCAGCTTTCCCTTATGTGTGAAGAACTCCAACTGGTATCAGAAGGACGTCTTTGCAAAGTCTGTAGTAGTGACTAGAGAGTTGTGGAGTGGAGCCGAGGCATTTCTGCTTAGGTGTGTGTTCAGTCAAATCACACTAAAATAGAAGCTCCAGGCCACTGATTTTTTTCTTATTGTGTTTGCTAGACACTGTCCAAACATTATTGTATTGGCTAGATATAGCCTGCCTTTTATCCGGATACTGATATGGCTCTCATAAGTAGTATATGAGCACCTCATTTCCCTGCCCCTAAAAACTCACAGTCTAATCTTAATTTGTTGTTAATATACCTTGTGCAGAACAGCCAAATAGAGGAATCTGGCAAAAATGAAAGTAAGATACCTAATTCAAATATAGAAGAATAGAGGCCAAATACTAGGCTCAAGTATGCTCTCACTTGACTCGCATGAGCTTTGCACGGGTATATACCGGGAAGGAATTAGGTCTCAAGTTTGTTTTTTAGGTGTAGGAATTGAACATATACCAAATCAGTATGAAAAGAGAGCACCAAATTCTGGAAAGGTCAGTACACTTCAGAAAGTCAGGTTGTGTCCTCGGATGCACACAATTCCTTTGTTCTCTCAGTGAAAACTGAACACAGAATCTGGCTCACGAAGCAGATTGGTTCTCATCCCTATCTTCTAGTTGTCTATACCCTTTAAATTTGGTATATATCTACATTGCACAGCTGTCGGATCTCAGGGAGGCTAACTATCAAATGTAATACTTGGGACTCAATTCTACCTTCGGTTTCCTGGTTGCAGCTGTTGTTAAAGTCAGTGGGAGGTACTCACCTGTAATTGAGGGCAGAACTTATCCCATTGGGTAAGAACTGACAATAATGTTCCATACTGAGGTGCTTTGTTTTTGAAAATTGTGATCTCTAGTACACCCTCATGGATCCCTATTGAAGTTAATGAAGGTGGAGTGAGCTCAATTGAGAGCAACATTTGATTACTGCTTATACCGCCTGCTTACCTATCTTGAATTAAAGCCAGGCAAGGCAAAGAGAATATTGTATTTGTGATCTTAAATATAAAAAGGACTCATGATTCTGAACCATTCTATTAGAGGGGCATTTTTTTTGACACTTCAATAACAAGAATGCACCATGTTTGTCAGTGCTGCTGAAGTCTAGGCATGCTGTTAAATTCATCTAGGCAGCAGTGCTTGCCAAAAACTGGTATCCACTGGAAGCAAATAAACAAAGAGAGGGTTTTTTAATTATTATTTTGATTAAAAGCAAAGCTACATGTGGTTGTCTTTATGCTCCTTTAGTCAGTCCCCTGCAGGGGCAAATGTGTAATAGCTGTTGTTTGAGGAGGGGAAAGGATATATGAAAAGGGGATTTGACTCAGTGCCATGTGAATCGTGAACATAATTTCACAAGGAGGGATTTTGTTTCTAAATGCTGTGTTACTGCAGTGCCATTCCACAAAGCCAGCACCACATTCAGTGATTGTCACTGGAGACACAGGACTGGGCAATGAGGCCAATTGTATTTCTGCCTGGGAGAGTGATTGTGCTAACTGCACAGCATTCGGCATGAAGCATCCAGCATGTCCAAGCCTTTGTAACGCATTTATTGTCTACTCTCATTCCTCTTGGGCGTATGGTAGCAGAAGCCAAGCAACTCATTACAACGTGCAGAGGGCTCCTGGAAAGTCCACTTGCTGGGTGAACTATTAGAATGGGTAGCTGGGAATAATACCTCATGGTGAAATAATTTAACACCCTTTCTTTGCACTGTATTCAGCACAGCACTAGATTTCAGTAGCTATGACTTCATTACAGTTGCAAGCTGACATTGTTCCTCCTGGCATTGTATCTTTAGGATCCCACATGCAGAGCCGTAATTGCAGCATGTTTACACTGCCAGGCAGCGCACTCGCTCACTTGTGGGGGATGACTTCAAATGCTAAAATGAGGAAAATGTGTTTCACCGGCCCAGCAACGGCAGGCACAAAAGATCCAAAAGCAGTAGCAGTTCTTTCATGGCCCTACCAAGAGCCTCTGTGCGCCACCCCACCTGCCTCAGACTTAAGCCTGGTGCCAAAATACGGATTTGCACAGACCATAAAAGTATAATATTAACTATACTTTCCAATGCCATAGCACCTTCCATCTGAGGATCTGAAAGTGCTTTTTAAACATTACAATGCTGACAGCCTCGTGTGTTCAAAAATCGGGAGCCAGGTCCTCCCCACCCCCCAACACCAAAGGACAGGATTACAAATTATGAAATTTAAGAAAAGTGATAATGTGTATTCTTTTTAGTTACCTTCTGATTTTTGAGACTTTAAGGATGCACTTGGGTCACACTTTCAAACGTCTCCACAACCATGAGGGAAGGAAACTGTAAAAAAATAAAGCTGTGAGTCTCACATAATCACATGACTCCAGGAGCAGGGGTTTTAAGGAAATGACTAAGTGGGCATGATTTTCAGAAAGGCTGAGTGCCCTACAGCTTCCACTGAGTTCAGTAGGAGCAGCTGTTGGAGCTCTGAAAAGGAGAACCTAAATCATTAAACCTTTAACGATCTCACCATTTCACAGACTGAAGTCTGGCCTGTCATCTCATTACTGGCCCTTGCTACCTCATCACCTGTCTCCAGATCAGAGCAGGGGCTGATCCAAAGGCAGAAGAGTACTGTGTACACTTAGTGGTCTGGACCTGCGGAGCAGCTGTGTGAGCAGGAATTCAAAGCAGCCCCAAAGAGGCTGGTCCCTTGGTTTCACTGCACAGGCCCTGAAGAGGTTACTGGGGAATGGTGGAGCTGCTGCTGCTGAGTGAGAGAGGGGTACTATAATAGTTCTCCAACACGGATTAAAAAAATAATGATCTGTACCTTGGCATTCAGGGGCTGCTATATCAGTTTTCCTGCCTTTATCTCCAAGCAGGAGGAAGAGCCTTCTCCCCAGTAGGTGCCATCCTCTCCTTGGATGGGGCAACTCTCAGCCATGACGATTCTCTTTACTCACACAGCAGTTCTGGCTGATTGACAGCTGGGAGAATCCCTTGAGTCAGCATGTGGCTTGTCAATATCCTCCAGGTGATGTGGGAGTCATGGGCCAGTGGCAGGAGCTGGGGGCTGCATGCTTACTATAGGTTTACTGCCCCTGCTTGGATGTACAATATGAACCATCATAAAGTGGATAGAAAATGCATCAAATGATTATCTGTGTGGGGGATGAGGAGGGACAGTCCGGTGGTTAGAGCCCTGACGTGGGACCCAGGTTCAATTTCCTGTTCTGCCACAGAATTTCTGTCTGACCGTGGGCAAGCCAGTTAATATGAAATCCTTGCACCATTGAAGTTGATAGGAGCTTGGCAATTTCACCCTGAGCATCTCTGTGCCTCAGTCCCTTTTCCGTAAAATAGGGACAGTACTTCATGACCTCTCAGGGATGTTGTGAGGGTAAATATATTAAAGATTGTGAGATATTCAGGCACTGTGGTAATGGCGGGAGGGCATATAAAAGTATCTTAGCTAGTATGATAAATGCCATACATGAAATCCTTATACAGGACTCACACTGAAGCCAAAATGAGTTTTGCCTGACTACTGACTGAAAGGTCAGGCCCAGAGTCAGAGGAATAAGGCTGTGAAAGGTGGTAGCTCTTTATGGATCTGACTTGCTTCCACTGAGTATTCCTGAAAGTGAGGATCTCCCTCCAGCAATCAATCTTATTTTAACAAGGCGAAGCAGGAAAAAAAGTCCCTGTGTTTTACATACCATCCCACAGGACCCAGCTGAAGCAAGCAATTCTACTCCCCTATTTCAAGAAAGAAAGGAATTAAGGAATTGATGAAACTACATTATTGATTGCAGATTAACTGCATTAAATTAAATGATTTCATTCAATATAAGGTGATTTTCCAAATTTACCAAACTGTGCATTATTTTAAACATGCATCTCAATAAGAAAAGCCAAACAAACATGTTAAATGGCTAAAAGAGTTGGAGTCAGAAAAATAACTTTCCAATCAAAATAAATAGGTAGGGTCAACTTCCAGTCTTTGTTACTCCATTACTAAAGTCAACTGAATTACCATAGAATTACACCCGTGAAGTAAATGTTAGGATTTAGTCCCTAGGGTTCTGCCAAAAGAAATACTACTTAATCCCCTCCCCTCCAGAATAAACAGAATAAAAGATAATGAAATATGGGACATACCAAAAGAAGACAAAATACATATCTTTAAAATGAACCAGAATCTAATCAAAACCAAGAGTGAAGGGGTATCTGTGGGATAAAAATCATGCACCAGAATTACAAAGAGGAATTATACAGTAGTTTGCTTCTTTGAGTCCAATGATTTCTCCATGATTCACAGCTTAGATATAAAGCAGGGCCACCCAGAGGGGGGAGCAAGTGGGGCAATTTGCCCCAGGCCCCACGAGCCCTGGCCCGGTGGCGGTCTGGGTCTTCGGCGGCATTTCAGCGGTGGGGGGCCCTTCAGTGCTGTTGAAGACGCGGAGCGACTGAAGGGCCTCCCGCCGCTGAAATGCGGCTGAAGACCTGGACCACTGCCGAGTGGATACAAGCGCTGCAGCTCCCCCGCTTTGCCCCAGGCCCCCTGAATCCTCTGGGGGGCCCTGATATAAAGTGTTTCTGACTGGTGGAGCTGTCCATGCTATATCTATGCCTCACTGGTGTTCTCCCCAAACTGATACATTTAAATCTTATCTTAGCTGGATGATCTCATTGATGGCCTGCAGCCCTATCATTTCAGACTATGACAGGTCTCTAAAACTAAAGAAAGAGAGGTTTCACCAGTGCCCAGAAAACCCCCGTTGTTGCTAGAAGCAAGGTTTATGATTTAGTGCATTTAACATTGTGAAAGGTGTAGGACAGAAATGGCAAGAGTTGTCATCACACTCTTCCAGTCGTGAAGAGCCTTTTACCTGCTCCTGGTCCTTCATTGCTCCCTCTGATTCTCTGTTGAGTCAGTGGGCCAGCGTAATGCTAGTTGGCATATGCTGATGAAGGTGTCATTTTTCAGATGAGATGTAAAACCCTTGTTCCTGCCCATTGGTAGTTTTTTAAAGATCCATGGTTTTCCTCCCCACCCTTCCCACCCCCCAAAATGTAAAGGTAATATACACTACAAATATCTTTGCTAAGTTTCAGCTGAGGTCTGGTGGGTATTCTATTGGCTGCCGCATTACACCCCAGAGTTAGATGGCTAATATCGTGACTGCTGAGTTACTTCTTACCTGTCTAGGCAGACAGGGCCACATGCAACCCCCGCTACTAAGAGTGGTGATTAGATTTTATCACAAGTCTGGCGATATTTGGAGTTTGCTTAAAGCCACAGCTCTCATCTGTGAGTGATTTATATAAAAACATCAGCTTCCATTAAAAAGATTTCAACCGAGTCAGTGCACTCTAAAGGCCCCCAAACCAGAAGACAAATATCAAAATTCACTATTGCATTTCACATCTCTGCTCGGGGTTGGAGGTGCCCATGATCCTTTGCCATTTCTTGTGGTCCATGACATGGGCATGTAGGTGTTGGTGTTCCAGTCCTTGTGTCTTCAGAGTTCTCTCTTTCCATCCTATCCTCAGTCTTCCACATCCTTTCTTGCTGTCCTCTTCCTCCCATGCTTTCTTTGCTGTTCATTCCTCTCCCATTCTTATCGCGTGTCCAGCCCATTGCAAACATGCTCTCTGCAACCTATCACTGACAGTCCCAAGTTTATATTCCCCCTAACTTCCTCCATGTACGCTGTTTGCCTACTGCTTGCTTGCCATTCTCTTCAATATAATATTTTCTACTACCTGTGTAGTCTTTTGTTCCGTATCCGTAAAACCCACCATTTGCAAACCATAGAGCAGGTAGGGACAACAACACACAGCTTAGACTTTTTCCTTTCAGTTAATTGCTTAATTGCGAATCCCACAGAACTCCTGCCATCTTGTTCATTATTGCCCATGCACACTGGGTTCTTTTTAATTCTCCAGATCTCTCTCCACTGGCACTTCCCAATTATACAAATTCTTGCTTCTGTTTCAGCTTCTCTCCTGAAAAATCAGCCAACAGCACGTCTTTCACCTTTCCTACTTCCATAGCTTCAGTGTTCCTTGTGTTTACTTTTGAACCATGGTCTGACACATATGTCCACTCTGATACCATGTTAACAGTTCCTCTTTGCTGTCAGCCAATAGGGCCAGATCGTCAGCATACATTTAGTTCACTCTGTCTTCACAGGCATGGGTCTCCTACTAATGAACTCCATAACTGGGATGAAGTAGATTCAGTGCACTGCCTGGTCTCAATCCTACCATCACCTCAAAACTTTCTGAAATTCCATGTATTGTTACCACCTTAGCTGTTCACCTTCCACACAGCTCCTCTATCAACTCCATTTCTTGAAGTCCCCCCCATCCATCTCAGTACTCCAAATCCTTGCTCCCACAAGCTTTCTCAAGATCAATAAATGCTACGTAGGAGTTACGACCTCCATTTATCTTTCAAACTGCTTCTCACTGCAAATATTGCATCTACAGTACTCCTTCCCTTCCTCCTTCCTTGTCCTATATTTTCCTCCACCTTGCCTCCAAAACTCTCTCAAAGACTTTGAGAGACTGATTTAACAGGGCGATGCCCTAAGTATTTGGATCATTTGTGTCACCTTTACCCTTCCAAAGAGGCAAAATTGATCCTGTTCTCTAGTCGTCTGGGTTCCTAGCTTAACAACCACATAGTAATCTATGAAGCCACTTTACTCCAGGATCTCCAACTACCTCAAACATATCAACAGTTATTTCATCTTCACCAGTTGCTTTACCTTCTTCATCTAAGGTTATGTCTACACTACTGTGGTACGTTGACCTACGCTATGCAACTCCAGCTATGGGAATAACATAGTTGGAGTTGAGGTACCTTAGGTCAAGTTATTGTGGGGTCTACACCCCGGGGGGGGGGTCCCGTCGACTTACCTTACACTTCTCGTTGGGGGTAGAGTACAGGGGTTGACTGGAGTGTGATCTGCTGTCGATTTGACTGGTCTTCACTAGACCCGTTAAATCAACTGCCGGTGGATCGATCTCAGAGCATCGATCCGGGCTGTAGTGTAGCTGTAGCCTTATTCAGTGTTTGGTATAACCTTCTGTCAGGGTTCCCTCCCCACTCTGAACTCTGGGGTACCGATGTGAGGACCCACATGAAAGACCCCCTAAGCTTATTTCTACCAGCTTAGGTTAAAAACTTCCCCAAGGCACAAATCCTTTCCTTGTCCTTGGATGGTATTGCTGCCACCACCCAGTGATTTAGACTAGATTCAGGAAAAGGACCACTTGGAGTTCCTGTTTCCCCAAAGTATCCCCCCAAGCCCTTTCACCCCCTTTCCTGGGGAGGCTTGAGAATAATATACCAACCAATAGGTTAACAAAGTGAGGACAGACCAGACCCTTGGGTTTTTAGGGCACTAAAACCCAATCAGGTTCTTAAAAGACGAACTTTATTATAAAGAAAAAAAGTAAAAGAAGCACCTCTGTAAAATCAAGATGGAAGGTAATTTTACAGGGTAATAAGATTTAAAAACACAGAGGATTCCCCTCTAGGCTCAACTTCAAAGTTATAAAAACAGGAATAAACCTCCCTCTTAGCATAGGGAGAATTCGTAAGCTAAAACAAAAGATAATCTAATGCATTTCCTTGCTATTACTTACAATTTCTGTAATATCATTTCCATAGGAGCTGGGTTACCTGCTTGGTCTCTTTCTTTGTCCCAAGAGGGAACAACAAAGAGAACACAAACAACTGTCCCCCTCCCGATCTGAAAGTATCTTCTTTCTTTTTTGGTCCTTTTGGTCAGGTGCCAACCAGGCTATTTGAGCTTCTTAACCCCTTACAGGTTAAGGAGGGATTTTATGCTACCCTTAGCTGTATGTTTATGACACCTTCACATCTTTCACCATTTTCATATGTTCTCTTTTTATCAAAATATAGTCCACCTGGGCTTTACTTTTTCTACTGTAATACATCACCTTGTGAAATGCCTTTTTTTTCCAAATCATGTTTTCACCACTGAAAACCTATTAAAGAAACAGAACTCAACTAATTTCTCTCCTTCATTTCTTTTACCAACGTGATATTTATCCACCATTAGCAAGATGTTACTCTCAACCATAACTACTAACTCTTCCAGCTTCTTTCTAACATTCTCCTTCTCTTCCATAGGTCTACCTTGCAGTGGAGCATATGCTGACATCACACATATAACCCTACTGTCTATCATCAACCATACTGCTGTCAATCAGTCTCCTCTTCTTTCTACTGTCATGGCATCCCAGAAATCTCTGGACTCAAGATAATAGCTACTCCATTCATTTTCTTTTTTCCTTCAGGCCAAAATATTTTAATTCCATTTTTCAATATTTTACCTTTGCCACCACATCCCATAGTTTCCTGCAGACATAGGATATGGGTTCTCCTTCTGATCATTGCCTCAACCACCTTTCCTGACCTGCCCATAACTGAACCTATGTTCCAGGTTGCAAGTCCCAGATCCTTGCCAGTTTATCTCTGTTGCCCATTCAGTTACTTTGAATGCAGAAGCATGTTTTAAATTACTCAAGTGTGAAGAATCCATGATACACAAAGAACCTAGGAGACAAAATAGTCTGTCAGCACTACCCCTCTTTGCTGACCCTGCAGCGGTGTTCATTTGGAGTTTACCTTCTCCTAGACCAGCTGCCATCCAAAGCTTCCAAGCCCAATCCACCTGAATTTGAGAGCCATTTCCTTTTTCTCGGGGCAAAAGCTGCCTGTAGCAGAGCATAGTCTGCTTCTTCCTTCTTGCACCACAGAAACTTGCTCAGACTCCACTGGTTGGGTATCCACACCATGCTGTTTGTTTATGTTTCCTCCACCAACACCTTTACAGTTCTGTTCAGCAAACAATGTCCTTTGTATCCTCTGCCCTTTTCCCAAGAGAAGAGGTCTCCCTTCCTGGCAATGTTGCAGACTCTGGGCTCAGCTACGCCACATCCTTCCTGAGCCTTTCTTATCAGTCTTAAACTGATGGACTGATTGGCTCTTTAGCTCACCCAGCCTGCTAATTACATTTCCTTCCCTAATTAGAACTTTCTGGGAAGCCAATTAGTGCCAGTGTAGACTCACCTGTTAACTCCCTGTGTTCTGTCACTCTGCCCTCTTCGAAATGCTCCAGTGAGGGCTGATAGTTGATAGAGGTGAATGCTTGGTCCTCAGAGCTGTACTTTCCACTCATTGAGTGTTACCACCCTCTACTACATTAGGATTTTCCTTTTGTGAGAGTGGCACCACAGGGGCATTACTCAAACTCCTCCAGTAATTGGGGTGGGAGCGGGGAATTCATTATTTATATTTAAAAAAATAAAAAACAATCAAAAAACTCCTCATGACTTTTAAGCCAGTTTCATGATATTTGGGGGCCTGACTCATGATTTTTGATCACTTTAGGTTGGTGATACTGGATTAGCAAGAAAGGGGGGAAGAAACATGGTTTTCCTGCAATGTTATGTTGGCATCTGGACCTTGTTGAGGCCCTGCTGTAGAGTAGGGGCTCTGTTTGTGGAACTGGGGGTACGGATGGGAAGGCACTTCAGGTTACACCATGCCCCTAGTAGGTGTGGAACTATTTCCTAGTGGAAGTCTGCTTGCAAGTTACTACCATCACACTAGCAGTAACCTCTCCTACAGGACTCTGAACCCTTCTGTGGAAAGGATTTTGATTCAGCCACTGGTGAAGGAGGGAAGCTGCATGATTACTATATGGTAGCACTGCCATGATGGAAGAGTGGAACCAATGGGCACTGTGAATACCTTCCCCTTTGGGGCTATCCGGAGAGCCTTCTTCACCCTTTCATGGTTGACCTCCCTGCCATTTCCATGGAGGTGAATTAGGGGGAATATCCGGCACGTACTCACTGGATTTCCAAGTCCTTTTGCAGGAAAAACTGTAGGGGTAGCACGGGTGGGCTTGCAGCTTGCAAAGCACTTTGGGCTCCTTTTGGTGAAATATGAGTTGGTTGGGTAATTACACTGAAAGTGTCCATCCATGGCATATTATTTTCTTGTTGGATTTAATTGCTGTGTGATGCTTCATTTGTGTTTTGTTTCTTCCAGCATATGTTTTCCCACATGGGCAATACAACGTGTTACAGAAAATGTTAAGTAATTAATAAAACTATATGCTTTACTTCCCTTTCCAGGGAAAGAATGATGGCCTTCTTGTCTGTTGCAGATATTAAGGCTGTGACAGTTACTTCCAGGGGGGAGGGATAGCTCAGTGGTTTGAGCATTGGTCTGCTAAAGCCAGGCTTGTGAGTTCAATCCTTGAGGGGGCTACTTAGGGATCTGGGGCAAAAATTGGTTCTGCTAGTGAAGGCAGGGGGCTGGACTCAATGACCCTTTAAGGTTCCTTCCAGTTCTAGGAGGTTGGTATTACTCACAACTTGTTTTGTCAATGCGAGACCTGCAGTGCTGTTGCACGGTTCCTAATAGTTGTCCGAACTAGAATATCGTTTACAGTCAATGCTAATTTAATAGGATTTTTTGGTGTTTCATTACTCTCAACTGACAGCAAGGGATTCTTAGATCAGCTTTCATGGTGCCCCTTTATAGTGTTAGAAATTTTATATAGAGAAGGTGGCCTAGTGGTTATGATAGTGGACTGGGCCCCAGGGAATTTGGGTCCCATTCCTGGCTCTGCCATAGATGTCTTGTGTGACCATGGGTAGGTGCTGTCTGTAACAGAGAGGGCCCTCCAGCACGAGCTTGCTTGAGACCATGTCATAGGAAGTGTTCATCTGCGTACAACCCCATTAAAGTCAGTGGGGCTCCCTAAACATGCCTGACTTCACCCATAATGAAGTGCAGAGGGGCTTGCAGGTAGGAGGCCAAAGCAGGGATTCAAATCAATGACTGACAGCTGAAATGCTCAGTATCCCATTACCAATATCATCTCATATCTACTACCTCTGTTAGACAATATAATAATAATAATTAATTACTTGTAGTAAGCAGACACTGTATATTGTATTCTACAGTTGAAATAGTCTTCATTTTCACTGATAAGAGTAGAGATAGTTTTTGCATCTAATTAAGAAAAATTGATTCAAAGAGAGTGTGTAATTTTCATTTATGTGACAGCTAAAAATGTGCCAAACATTTCAAACTGCAATTTGTGAGCAGCTAACATTTGTTTTTAGTGATCTTATTTAGTGTCAGATGTGTTTTAAGCAGAATTTCAGTGAAACTGTAATTATATCTAAAGAACAATTAGGATTAATCCTATCTGCATAACACTTATGGTTTTCTCAATGCGTATAATGCATCCCATGCCCACTTGTTCTATGTAAGGGTGACAATTCAAATCCAGAAGGATATTCAGCTCTGAGGGAAAAAAAAATTACTTTTCTCACTTAAAATGAAATGCTGAAGCCATATAACTTCACTTTATTTATTACAGAAATATTTCATTTGTCTATGCAACCCACATTCATCACTAATTCTGATCAGGGAGAATGGGTCACCGGTATCCTGTATGAAGGAGGATATGGGTAGGAAGAAGGGTCTAATCCTGTAGTTTTCCTCCTATGAAAATAAATGGTGTTACTTAGAAAAGGAAGGACTGAAGGATCAGGCCCTTAACACTGACAAGAATTGGTCTCTGTCATGAAAAAAATGAATGCAATTTAACATGCCCATGCTGGGGATGAATTACATTTTTATTTCCTAATAATTAATATGTAGTTGAAGAAAGGCCTCTCTGCCTCACTTTACCCACCTGTAAAATGAGTCTAATACATAGTTACTGATCTGAAGGCGTATTGGGGTCCTTTGACATGAGAGGTATATACTGTAGTGTTAATTAGTAAGTGTTTATTTGTGGAGCACTGTGGAAATATCAATCATCATTGTATGTAAGTGCTAAGTATGATTCTTAATACATAATTGACTGAGGTGATATGAGTAGTGATGCAAGAAGGCTTGCAATTCAGCAAAATGTGTTATCTGCAGAGCAGGGTCCCTGTGGACAGTTCGTATGCAGCATGTCTAGAGTGCTGTAGGTTTACACCCAGCTTGCTGCACACTACTGTTGCCTAGACAAGCCCTGTGTGTGTTTACACACACACACACACACACACAACATCAAGATCAGTCCATATAGATATATAGTCTAGACTTGCATTCCTTACTGTGGAATAACTTCTAGTGATCTCCAAGAGGAGTTACTCAGAGTAAGGACTGCAGAATCTAATCCATCCCTTAGTATATTCATTAGAAATGTATGCAGATCTGTTCAGTACAGTCAGGACTTCAACAACAACAACAAGGACATCTTTTCATTTAAACTAACTTTCTAAAGTGGATTTTAAAGATCTAGTCCTTGGAGGTGAGATGAATAATTGTCTAACTAAACTCAGCCAAGCAGAAGGATCTATTTGCGTGTGCAACCTGATTGACTGGCATTTCTTTAGTGCTCTGTATTGTTCACCTCAGAGAAGGCACATTATACTCACATGCTGTTTTTAGCCAATCATTACACTATCTGTCTCACAGGAATATTGTGAGGTTTAAATCATGTTTGTAAATGAGCTCCTCAGATGGAAGGCCCTGTAGAAAGAAGAATGCGATGTCAGTATTAGTATCATATGCGGTAGTTCATGTAACTAATGTAACTCCACTGACTTCCATGAAGTTACAGCAGAACTGAGTTTGGCCCATTATTATTTCTGACAGTGAGGATCTAATTGCCAAGGGTCAAACTGTGGCATTGAGCCACTGGTCTGTGCTGGAGGTGGTCCTGAGCTGTAGCAGCCATGTTGGGGGAGGCCTGGGAAGGATTGTGCACAGGCTGCCTGTTGCACATGGAGATGATGGTGCAACCTGTTCTCCATAGGGGGTCATGCTCCCACTTCTTTCCACCTCTTTTGGGAATATGTGCTCACCCCAGGGTGCAGTGAGGGAGCCGTCCCTGTGCCTCCCTGAGCACAGTGTGCACTGTGGGGAAGCTCCTTGGGACACTCCCCTTGTGCACCCACAGAAGGTCCTGATACAGCATGGCCCCAAAAAAATAGTCAGTGGAGGGGGAGAGGATTCAAGTCAGCGGTGATGCTCATTTAGCAGTTGTCTGTAGACTAATCAGCACAGACCCCCCCATATCTAAAGATGTAGGCCCATGTTTTTGAAAGGCGGGTGCATGAGTCAAGGATCTGGATGCACAGAGTTTTGCATGAGCACAGTGCTGACATCAATGCGTGTGGTAGGTCTTTTAAACTTTTGCATGCATCCTTTTTAAAAATGTGCGCCGTAAATATTCAGATCTATCCAGCGTCTTAACATTAGAGCTTTGATGGTGGCTTTCTCCCTCTCCATTCCAAGGTTCTGGCACACAGGGCCTATCTACCCTTCTTTGCGTATTGAGCTGTATATCCAGAACCCACCAGTAACCTTCTGGGCAGGCCAGAGTCCAAAAGGCAGAATGTACAAGCACTGTGTTGTCACCAGACCAGCACAAAAGCCTAGTTAAGTTTTTAACTACTCATCGGGAAGCTAAAAGAATTTCCCTAACTTGCTATTTTCTGATTCCGACAATTAGGAAGTCAAGTGGTTTGAAGATGGTTTTAAAAATGTAGCTTGTACAAAAGCAAATTACCATGGTACTAGTAAAGTAGGCGGGAGACTATATAATATAGCATCTAAGTATGCATAATTTAGCTATTCTCCAGCTGAACATTTGTTTAAACATTTGAGTAGTTTTTGGGAAAAAACACATTTTTCTTTAGGCAGTTTATTCTCCCTACTAATATTGAGGAAATTTTACTCCCCAAATGGAGCTATTGTTATATATTATAGGTAGCACAAGTATCAATGCCTACAATTAATGTAGCTCAAACACTTTCCATTCTAAGACCTTGTTTTCAGTAGCTTATAACTTTGCTGCACTTCATTAGCTTGGGCTGAAATTTTCCATGTGAGGATCTCACTCAGCCTAAGGGTTTGTGGAAAGTTTCAACTAAAACGGTGCAGCCATTTCTCAGAATGGGGTTGGGAGGGGAGGGAGAATCTTTTGTTTTCCCCATGTTAAAAACCTTCTTACAACCACTTCGTTGAGAAGCTCTGGCACCTCTATGCTTTGGAGCAGTGATTTGAAATTTGTCTAGGGCATGGGCAGTCTGTCTTCTCAGTGAGAGGGGTGTGCCTTTCGCCATCCCTGTGAAAATTCACAAGCAAAGCTATAAACCTCTGAAAAATCTCCAGTTGCACATGTTCAGCAGAGACTTGTTAGTTTGGCTTCAAAATTCTTTGAAGATTCCACCTGCACTGCGTATGCTCCATTGCCTCATAACTTCTACATATCACTGTGTGTGCGCCATCTCACAGAGTGACTGAGCATGCTCCATCCCAGGGCTGCTGGGGCTGAGCAGGACTTTCCCTGCAGCTGCTGCTCTCAGGGGCCACTGTAGCACCTGGAACAAAAACTGAGAGCAGGGAGACTGTGTCCCTTGTGCTCTCAATGCTCCCTCTGCTGGCATCCAGGCAGCAGGGAGAAAGAAGCCTCTGCCCTGGAATGCCGAGGTGAAGAATTGGGACCTGAGGGGGGTTAGCAAGGTTGGGAGATTGGGATATGGTGTGGAGAGGAAACTGGGAGAAGAAGCTGAGGAAGGGTGATGGCGGGGAACTAGGATGTCAAGCTGTGTAGAGGGGAATGGAGATGAGGAGCCAAAGGCGGGCTGTGGGAGGGATAGACAGACTGAAGAGCACCCAAGGTGTGTGTGTGTAGGGGTGACTGAGACGAGGAGCTGAGGCTGGCAGGGGGTTAGAGAGATGCTGGGACTGGAATAAGAGAGGAAGGATTTGTCCAGTGTTTAGAGCTCTAGACTGGGACTTGGGAGACCTGGGTTTAATTCTCTGCTCTGCCTCAGGCTTCCTGAGTGGCCTTGGGTTAGTCACTTTGAGCTGGCGGTGTGATTCCCAGCCTGAGGTGACATACCCGTGCTAGCTCTGATCGAGCTAGTGCGCTACAAATAGAGGGTTCTCACAGCAGCGCGAGTGGCAGGAGGAGCTACCTGCCCTGAGTTCACTCCCATCCAAGATGCTACGCATATCTTCAGCACAACTAGCCCCTCCTGCCGCTTGCACCACCGCAGCGACACTATGTTTTTAGCATGCTAGCTCGAGCAGAGCTAGCGTGGGTGTGCCCCCTTCAGCTGGGAATTACACCCGTAGCTTGATGTGAAGACACACCCTAAGGGCTTGTCTACACTACCGCACGGGGTCAATCTAAGATACGCAACTTCAGCTGCGTGAATAGCGTAGCTGAAGTCGACATTCTTAGATCTACTTACTGCAGTGTCTTCACTGAAGTTAAGTTGATCGCTGACACTCTTCCGTCAACTCCGCTTGCGCGCCTCATTCAGGTGGAGTACCGGAGTCGATGGGAGAGCGTTCAGCGGTCGATATATCGTGTCTATACTAGACGCGATAAATCGACCCCCGCTGGATCGATCGCTGCCTGCCGATCCGGCAGGTAGTGTAGACAAGCCCTTAGTCTCTGTGCCTTAGTTCTGCATCAGTAAAACTCGGGTAGTACTTACCTACCTCACAGGGTGTTGATGGGAGGAATACATTAAACATTGTGAGGCACTCAGTTACTATGGTGATGGAGTGGTGATGCTGTAAGTATGAAAAATAGACAATTAACAAAGACAGGCTGGAGGGGCCCGGGACAGAAGGTGTCAGGCTTGGGACAGACAGGAGCAGAAGAGTCTGAGAGTACTAGAACATACTCCCCACAGATCCTGGAACAGAAGCTGGGATTCCTGAGTCTCCACATTCCTCTGCAATTAGAAAATATTTCTGAAACCCACTAGCAAAATGTGTTTCTCCTCTCCCTCTAGCATAGAGGATGACAGCTTCCTACTGTTATCGCTTTCCTTAGTTCAAGGGTAAAGGCTTGTGCTGTGTGTCTGAAGATCCAAACCTACTGATGAATCATGTGGAAACAATATAGTTCCACATGATGGTATTCGTCTTTTTTCAGTTTGCTTTCTTTAAAAATCTAGGAAGTTACACACAAATAGTCCATTATAAGAACGTTAAGATTGCAAATTTGAGTACTCAAAAATTAGGAAATTCCAGAACTAAGATTGCCTATCTAACCTTAATTCAACTATTTTATGATAGTCTTTAATTTCAGGATCATGGGTTGCTTGTTCCACAGCACCCTGCTCTCATTCAGTGCACAGTTCAAGAACGGTGCTCTAGGAATGAATTGGGTTGTGTAGTGAATGAGGCTGTTGTCTGTGGGACCCTTGCATCATTTGTTGCAGAAGTTGGAAGGTGTGTAGTGAATGAGCAGGGGTTTGCTGAAAGAGAAGGGATGTTCTCATGGTTAAGGCTGATGAAATGCTGTCCTGAAGAAGTTGATTCTATCTGCCTCTGCCACCGAGTTCCTTTGTGATGTTGGGCAAGTGTTTTAAACCAAACTTTTCACTAGCTGTTCTCTGGCCACTAACAGAGTTCCTCGTTTTCTGGGTGCCCACGTAGGTCTGGTTTGTGCTCAGTACTTCTGCAAATAACTGCAGCTGACGTCAGTAGGAGGTGTGCACTAAACATAGCAAGTTCTGTAAATGCTAAGGTTTGTGAAAAATTAGGCCATCGGCATCTTAAGTGGGACACTCCAAATTTCACATTAATGTCTCTGTGCCTGCGTTCCTTATCTTTAAAACGGGCATAATACCAAATTACCTCACAGGGGTGTTGTGAAGATAAACTTCTTAATGTTGTGAAGCACTCAGATGCTAGGGTAAGGAGCAGCCTCGAAAAGCCCATGTGGAAATTAATCATTGGGTATTCAGAACAGGATTTGAATGGTGTGCAGTAAATATGGTAGGGGGACACACAAGGAATAAAACTAACTATTGAATAGTAGCTCATTCAGTGAGCTTCATCCACCCTGTGGACTGAATGAGTCCTGGGACCCTGTGGGGGAAAAAAGTATATAATCATGTAATTAAAGACATAATTCTGTATCTTAATGCATATGCCCATATATGATAGCACATTTGAAGATACTCCAATGTGTGTGTGTGTGCGCGCATATATATATATATATATATATATATATATATATATATATATATATATATATATATATATAAAAGCACAAACACACATAGGAGTATCTTCAAATGTGCTGCATTTTTGGAGACCATATGCATTAGTACTCATCTGTAGCAAACGTTGGATATTCAGATTGTTCATATGGTGCTTTGGAGAATCTGCTGGTAATGGGTAATTTGCTGGAGATTTGTGATTTGGGGCGAAGGACGGACTAGCCATGTATTTGAGCAGATGGTGGTCATTACTTTTGCCAGTATGTGACTGCGTTTAATTATAATGGAACTGCTGAGACGGATCATTTTGCAGGGCTCTTTATTTTACATATACCTTCATAGAAAAAGGAATTAAGTATTCAAGGAGGCATGGAAAATAAAATGTCAGAGTTGCAATAAATTCATTTTAATCACATTCGTATTTAAAAACCAATTTCCAATGTTTAGAAAATCACAGTCTCACATTTATTTTCATGTAGATACTTGGCTCAGGAGTAAGAGAGCTTATTCTTCCTAATTTTACAATAGCCAGGAATTACGGTTCAGCACAATGAAAATTGCCTTTAATTGCAAATCCATCAGGCAGTACAGAGAAACGTGTGCTTTGCACAACTATAACAATAAAGGTGGGTGCACATCTTAGAATACAAATACAACTTGCTGTTTTAAACCAAATTATATAGAATTGGCTTTAGGGCAATATGATTTCACCTTGGATCTCATGCTTTTTTATATGTAAATGATCTCTTTTAATCATAGTTTCAGAGCAATTTTTTATGGATTATTTTATTATTGTTTTGCTGATGACATTCAAATCTACTTCTCTCTCTCCCTGAAAATGCATCTTTGGAGACAGGGAATTTGGTATCGTTGGCTGTAAAATTGTGGTTATGGAATAACTTTAAACAATTAAATACAGTACTGACTGAATTGCTGCTTCTGCTCCGTAGCTGCATGGTGTAGAGAGGAGAAAAAAATTGCAGAAACAGGGGTAATGGAGTAATGTGCAGGGAAAGGCGGGGTATGTAAGATGTTTACTTCACATACCCAAATTATTTCAGCACCTTTTTATGGCTTCACCAACATCCTCTGGCCAACAACCCATGTGGAAATGCTCCAAGTGGAAACTGTTCCATATTCAGTCAGATGGATGCTGCTCAGAGTAGGAATGAGAATAGCCACAAGCTTTGAGATGTGCATTGGAGGAGTCTCAAAGTTCCAGCCAGGGGCCTAGCAGTTAGTGGCATCCTGGTAAGTAGCCTGACAGTACTTCCAATGGCTTGGGAAGGTGTGCCCGGATGGGAACATGGGGGCGGGGGGGTTCAGTGCCGTCCTTGTGCATCCAAGAGCCAGTGTGCCTCTTTCACAGACAGCTCATTTCGGCAACTGTTCCTAGCTCTACATTGCCACATGGACCGGTGGTGTGAATTCAGCTGAACTCCAGCTCATCCAGAGCCATAGACTTCACTCTGCTTTTATGCAGGAAGGGTTTGATTCTGCACTATGGCACTCTTAGGTCTGGGCTACCCAACCAGGGGTGGTGGTGTTTGAAGTAAGATACGCAACTTCAGCTATGCTATTCGCATAGCTGAAGTCGAAGTATCTTAGTTCAACTTACCTGGCCGTCTTCATGGCGGCGAGTCGACTGCCGTGGCTCCCACGTCGACTCTGCGTACTCCTCCTGCCAAGGTGGAGTATGGGCCTCGATTCGATGTATCGCATCCAGTCGAGACGCGATAAATCGATCCCCAATACATCGAACCCCCCCGATCCGGCAGGTAGTATAGACATACCCTAAGAGGAGTTTTGCCTTGATTTCAGCGTTGGGCTTCAAGGGCCTCGCACCACCTTGGGGGCAGTATAAATAGCAATGCACCTTTATGATTCCTTGGTGTGTCTGTCACCTTGCTCCCTTATAATGGTCATATTGTGACTGTCTCCTCTGCCAGGAATTTGCTTGTAGTTTTGATGCCAGGCTAATTATGATTAAAGCCACTGAATGTGTCACTAAATGTTTCTCTTCACAGTAAAGTAGCTCGAATGAAGTTCTTTTCCCACTAATAATTATCTGAATATCTTAATTAATGCTGCCTTGGTTGCCTTGTGGCTTGTTTTGTTATCTCTGTTTGCTGGACTACCTGCTAAATCAGGAGTGAGAAACCTTTTGGCCTGAGGGCCACATCTGGGAATAGAAATTGTATGGAGGGCCATGAATGCTCAGAAAATTGGGGTTGGGGTGCGGGAGCGGGTGAGGGCTCTGGGTGGGGGTGCAGGCTCTGGAGTGGGGCCAGAAATTAGGAGTTCAGCGTGCGGGAGGGGGCTCCAGTCTGGGGTGGGAGAGTGGGGTGTGGAAGCAGGGGGGTGAGGGCTCCAGCTGGGGGTGCAGGCTCTGGGGTGGAGCTGGAGAAGAGGAGTCTGGGGTGTAGGAGGCTGATCTGGGCTGGAGTGGGATCAGGGCTGGGGTAGGGGGTTGGGGTGCAGGCTCTGGCTGGGGGTGTGGGCTCTGGGGTGGGGCTGGGGATGAGGGGTTTGGGGTACAGGAGTGTGCTCCAGGCTGGGATTGAGGGGTTTGGAGTGTGGGGAAAGGCTGAGGGGGGCAGGCTCTGGGCGCCGCTTACCTCAACCGGCTCCTGGAAGCAGCAACATGTCCCTTCTCCGGTTCCTATGTGGAGGCGTGGCCAGGAGGCTCTGCACACTGCCCTGTCTGCAGGCACTGCCCCTGCAGCTGTCTTGAGCACCGGAGTGGGGCCATGCCACTGCTTCCAGGAGCCATGTGGAGTGGCCCCCAACACCACTCCTCAGCTGGAGTGCTGGAGGGGGGCCATGCCGCAGCTTATGGGAACCGCGTGGAGCAGCCCCCGACCCTGCACTCTAACTGGAACCCCAGAGCCCATTCCCTAGCGGGAGCTTGAGGACCAGCTCAAAATGGCTGATGGGCTGGATCTAGCCCGTAGGCCATAGTTTGCCCACCCCTGTGCTAAATCAATGGAAGCCTTGAGCTTATCCAGGTCTCAGAAGCTAGAATTTTGCCCAGGGCTCAACTAACCCAGCCTACTGTCCTATCCAGTAGTGTTTGCCAAGGTTTTGGGTAGCATTACATGTTTTTTGTTAGAATTTTGCTAGTGTCCTTCAAGCCATTTCTGGAGCTTAGTCATTCTGATCTTTTAGTTATATTAACCGCATATGTTTCACCCCGTATTTTTGTATAGCTATTAGAGATGGGCCTGCTGTTTGAGCCGTCATTTAATTTGATGGCCTTTTGAGGTTATCTGGCTGCTTCTAAAGGCATTCTGCCATGGAGATTGGCAACTGTGGGGCTACCGTAGTTCTCGAGTGAAGGATTTCAGCTTGGTCCCCCGGGGCCTGGGGGGATTCTTCTCTTGTTTAGAGTTAGTTGAGGGAAGTGGAGCAGACCAGCCTTGGAGTGGCTTCTTTGAGCCGTTCTGCCATCACAGAAAAGAATAGCTAAGGCAGAGTGGGAGATGCACTGTGCCAACTCATAGCACTCAAGGAGTCCTCAGGGGGACTCGTATTCTTTTGCTGAACACATGCACTGGAGGCCTGGGGAAAATCCTTCTCGCACCCCGTTCCCATTTTTATCACAACCACATCTCAGGGCAGCTTTACCCTTAATATTTACTTATTTGGTGGTATTTTAATTTTATTTGAATATGGAATTCTTTGAGACATCTTTTTGTTAATAGCACTAAACCTTTTTTTATCGCAATGCATGCAGGTAAAGGACGCTTTGGAACAATGTACATGCATAATTTTGCTGGTGATACAAACCTGTTGGTAGCTGGAAAATCAACTGCTACTGTGGTGTGTCTATTTTTGTTTGCTAGATGCTTTGCCTAAGCTGCAGCCGTTATGTACTGTATTCCTTTGAGCCTTATCACACCCCACAACTCTGTAATTAAACTAAAATGACAAAAATTAGTTAAGCCGTACGGGAGGTGGTTTTACTCTTTGAAGTCTTGTCTAGTACTGACCTTCACTTAAGCATTTTGTACTATATAAATATTTAAAGTGAGCCATGAATCAAGATTAATGCATTAGTGGTTACCAACCATTAACATTGCAAGATGAAACAAGGGGTTTTATTAAACAGGGTGTGTCAATCATTAAGGATAAAAGGACAATACTGTGTGTGAGAGCAACACCCAGAGTCCCCTAGGCATCCAGCCCTGTGTAGCTCATAAATCTTGGTACCTTAGGTAATAACTGTGGGGCTGCGTATCTAACTTGCCTGAAATCACTACTGTGACTGAATTCTGATTCATCTCTTCCCACAACGATGATGATGACAATTTACTTTATTCCCCATCATCCTCAAAACTATAATCTGAATAGTGCTGAGAGGAGATGAGTTTGTTAGAGAGTCAGAAACAAAACACTGAAAAGAACAAAGTGCAAGAGTGCAATATAAAACTCACAGATTAGAGCAGGTATTAAAAGTCTAATTTTTTTTTTGGTGGGGATTGGAACAATAACAGACACTGAAACATTATTAATCCAGTCGCATGATAGACAATTCAAAAGATAAAAGGAGAAAACCCAGAATCCTAATTTTGTTTACGCTTTGAATTCCGTAGCTCCCTTGAATGTAATTTGTTTACTTTATTCATTTTGTTTGGTTCCCCAAATAGTTAGAATTCTAGCTTTTGGCAAATACAACGTGTGTGTGTGTGTGTGTATATATATATATATATAAATAAATAAAAGAGAGAGAGAGAGATTTGCAAACATTCTTTTGAATAATAACTGCAAATTCACTTTGGTTTCATCTTCTTATGCTTTTCATGAACAGCTTTTATGAGTGATTTTTTGTTTGCAAGCATGATGGCCATAGGAGAAAATATCACAGATATCAGTTTTCAGAGTAGTAGCCGTGTTAGTCTGTATCCGTAAAAAGAACAGGAGTACTTGTGGCACCTTAGAGACTAACAAATTTATTTCAGCATAAGCTTTCGTGGGCTACAGCTCACTTCATCGGATGCACAGAATGGTATGGCATCTTCTCTGTATGTATATACGTATACTCTTCTTATATGTTCCATTCTATGCATCCGATGAAGTGAGCTGTAGCCCACGAAAGCTTATGCTGAAATAAATTTGTTAGTCTCTAAGGTGCCACAAATACTCCTGTTCTTTTTACAGATATCAGTGTGAATATGTACTTAAGTGAATGGTGTGCATTATGCACGTGTATTCACACTGGAAGTGTTTGACACTCATCTTGAAAACCTGTTTGGAGTTATCCAGTCAGGGAGCAGAATGACAGGACTCTAGGTGACTGGTCCCTAGTCTGGAATATGAGTTCCTTATCTTCCTTGCCAAACCTTCTCCAGTTTTCCCCTTTCTCTGTTACTGTTAAAAAAAAGGTAATAATTGGAGATATACCAATCTCCTAGAACTGGAAGGGACCTTGAAAGGTCATTGAGTCCAGCCCCCTGCCTTCACTAGCAGGACCAATTTTTGCCCCAGATCCCTAAGTGGCCCCCTTCAAGGATTGAACTCACAACCCTGGGTTTAGCAGGCCAATGCTCAAACCACTGAGCTATCCCCCCCTGTTCACAATGTTGCCATCCCAGTGTTTCCAGTAATTTTCATTTCATTGCTAGTCTTGCAATATTTGGTGCCTTTTTTAAAGTCCCAGCTCCTGGAATCCTGTGACTACATGAGAATATCAACTTTCAGTTTTAAAATGTAAGTTTCTAGCTTTGCAGAGAAAAGTTTGAAAACATGAGCCAAGTGCACCCCAAAACCCAGAAGACAAATAAAATAAACTCAACCATTATGATTTGTTAAAAATCTTGAGATTTTTAAGCCAGTCTGGTGATGTTTTGGAGGCCGGACTCATGATTGTTGAACACTTGGGGCAGCAATGTTACCATCTTCCCAGTCATTCAGGTCAGTGCTCTGGGGATTCTTTTTGACTCTTCCCTCTCCCCTGCTCACTCTCCAATGCCATATCCAAATCCTGGTGCTACTTCCTCTTCAGCAGCTCCAAGCTCTATCCTTTTTCATTCCTTGCCCAGAGCCAAATCTCACATTCAGGTTGTTGCTATAACCTGCCTCGACAATGGGATGTACCTTCTTAGCCCACACAGTTAAAAAATGCAATCTGAGTCAGCTGAATGTAAATTCATGACTCCATTAACTCCATATAGTTTTCAGGGGCAAGAATCTGAAGTCCTCACAATTTCAGCCGCCTTACTCAAGGGCTGAAATCTGCGTCCAGTGTATATGCACAATTCCCATTGATTTCCGGAGGGCACTCTGCAGTGGATAATTAGCACTTCTCAGCCTCAGGCCTCAACTGCAGCCCGCAGTTCAGGGTTTGGCCATTGGCGAGCAAAGAGAACAGCCTGTTCCTGGCCAACATTTTGTTCATCTCCTTGCTGCTAACATCTTTTGTCCACAGCACAATGTTTTCTCATCCTCTGCCTTCTTCCTGAAATACCATGTTCCCTTGAGATATCAGTTTTCTTTCCCCTGAGGTATGGGTGCATTTTTATAAACGTGTCAGCCAGAAGGAGAATGCCAGTATTTGAAATGGCCAGATTTCCTGGAGCATCCTGGAAACCACTCTTCTCTTTTGGGTGGTTACAGAACAACTATGGTGATTTAGGATACTGATAAAGATCTCTATCCTACTCTTATTGACATCGATAGCAGAACTTGCAATGACTCTCAGGCTCAAAGAGAGAAAATTCCAGCAAGTTACTGTTGTTAAATATCATAAGATTTACATTGATTTGTGTTATAGGTGTGATACTGTGTTGTAAAATGTTGCTGCCTTTTTATAGTACATTTTCCAGAGCTGAAGTTAGCATTTTTGCATTGCTTATTTTTCATAAGCAATTACTAACGTGTGATATAAAAGATCATTTTTTATTTATCCAAGGTTTGTGTCTTATTTCATAGTGATTTATTTTTGTGTAGAATGTGATTTTACGATATGTGACATTCTGATAGCAGATTGCAGTCTCTGGAGTCCTTGAACTATTTCCAAGCAGTAAACCTGCTGGGGCTTAAGCCAGTTTGGAAATCTGTCTGTTGAGTTGATGGATTATAGCCCATGTAGTGAGCACTCAGCCTCCACAAGGTTCATGGCATCTTCACCTTTAAGTATCTAATTTATGTAGAAATGCCGATAAATTATTTAGAACGACATTCTTGTTGATATCAGCAGTTCTGGAGCAAGTAAAAGAAAATGGTATGACTTTGCAAGTCATTGGAAATGTTGGCAGATCTTCAGCAATTCTTCAGAGGTTCATACTATTAAATAGTTGGGAACTGAAAAGCATATTCCCCTTTCCTCTCCCCCCCCCCCGAAGATTTTCCTGGCATTTATTTAGAACTCTGTTATCATGTTTTGGGAGTTATGTCAGCACTGAAACAGTAGAAATAAATTAGGGGAAAAAAAACAAAATAAAAAAAATTATTTAACCTTGGTAAAAATATAAAAACGTCTTTCCTTCCCTTGGTTTATTAAGTATTCAGACTTGAATTCACATAGTGGTTAGCCAGGGATTCCCTTTACTGCACAGCTGAAAATATGTTTGGCCACCAGAATCCTAAATGGTCTGTGGCCAAAATTGTCAAACTTAGGTACTTAAAATGAGACACCCACCCCCAAATCCATGTTTAGACATCTAAATAAATGACCTGATTTTTCAGAAGAGCTACACACTCACACTCTTTTTTGAAGTCAACAAAAGTTTGACACTGTGACTCTGTGGACAGAATTGAGTGAAAGGCCTGGTCTACACTAGGCGTTTAAACCAGTTTTAGGAGCGTAAAACCGATTTAACGCCACACCCGTCCACACTGAGAGGCCCTTTATATCGGTATAAAGGGCTCTTTAAACCGGTTTCTGTACTCCTCCCTAACGAGAGGAGTAGCGCTAATATCGGTATTACCATATCAGATTAGGGTTAGTGTGGCCGCAGATCGACGGTATTGGCCTCCGGGCGGTATCCCACAGTGCACCACTGACCGCTCTGGACAGCAATCTGAACTCGGATGCAGTGGCCAGGTAGACAGGAAAAGCCCCGCGAACTTTTGAATATTTCCTGTTTGCCCAGCGTGGAGCTCTGATCAGCACGGGTGGCGATGCAGTTAAAAAATCAAAATAAAGAAAGAGCTCCCGCATGGACCATGCGGATGTGATCGCTGTAAGGGCAGGCAAATCTGTTCTATCAGCGCTCCGTTACAGAAGACGAAATTCAAAATCATTTTTAAAAAATCTCCAGACAGACGCCATAGCAGGGGCTCAGCGCACTGCTGCGTGACAAGCGTAACGGAAAGCCAAAGAATCAAATGGACGCTCATGGACTGGAGGACTCAAACTATCCCACAGTTCCTGCAGTCTCCGAAAAGTATTTGCATTCTTGGCTGAGCTCCAAATGCTTCTAGGGTCAAACACAGTGTCCGCGGTGGGTCAGGGCATAGCTCGGCAATTTACGCATTCACCCCCAGAAGTGAAAGGGAAAAAATCCTCTCTTGACTCTTTAACATGTCACCCTATCTTTACTGAATGCTGCAGATAGATGCGATGCTGCAGCACTCAACACCAACATCCTTGCTCCCCCCGCCATGGGTGGCTGATGGTGCAATATGACTGGTACCCGTCCTCATCATCAGCCTATTGGCACATGGGGCAGTGCAAAAGGACTGGTAACCATGCCGACTAGCATCAGTTAGGTCAATCAAGGGCGCCTGGCCCTAATTTTTCCTGGCAGATGGTGCAGTATGGCTGATAACCATCGTCATCATAGCAACAGGGGGCTGAGCTCCATCAGCCCCCACCCTTCATGTGTAAAGAAAAGATTCAATTGCCCCTGGACTAGCAGAGGGATGCTGGGCTCCTCTCCTCCACACTCCTTACTGTCCTGTCTGGACTATCATAGCAGCTGGAGGCTGCCTTCCACTCATTTCTCACTAACAAGTCACTGTGTCTTATTCCTGCATTCTTTATTACTTCATCACACAAGTGGGGGGACAATGCTACAGTAGCCCAGGAAGGCTGGGGGAAGAATGGAATCAACAGGTGGGGTTGTTGCAGGAGCACCCCCTGTGAATAGCATACAGCTCATAATTTCTGCTGGATCTGACACAGAGCAGCTGTGCTCTCTGGTTCTATGATACAGTAGTTCTCTAGTACACTTGCCCAAATTCTAGACAGGACTGATTCTATTTTTAGATACCAAAAAGGAGGGATTGACTCAGGGAGTCATTCCCAATTTTGGCTTTTGCGCCCCTGGCCAAGAGCAGCCAGGGGCACTTATGACAGCAACAGATGGTGCAGTGCAAAAGGACTGGTAACCATGATCATCTTTTTACCAATTTATGGATTGGTAGATGGTGCAGTATGGCTGATAACCATCTCTGCTGTCATGCAAAAGCAAAAGCATGCTGCTGTGTAGCGCTGCTGAATCGCCTCTGTCAGCGGCATCTAGTACACATACGGTGACAGTCACAAAAGGCAAAACAGGCTCCATGATTGCCATGCTATGGCATCTGCCAGGGCATTCCAGGGAAAAAAACCGCGAAATGATTGTCTGCCGTTGCTTTCCCAGAGGAAGGAGTGACTGACGACATTTACCCAGAACCACCCGCGACAATGATTTTTGCCCCATCAGGCACTGGGATCTCAACCCGGAAATTCCAAGGGGCGGGGGAGGCTGCGGGAACTATGGGATAGCTACGGAATAGCTACCCACAGTGCAATGCTCCAGAAGTCGATGCTAGCCTCGGACCGTGGACGCACACCACCGATTTAATGTGTTTAGTGTGGCTGCGTGCACTCGATTTTATACAATCTGTTTTACAAAACCGGTTTATGCAAATTCGGAATAGTCCCGTAGTGTAGACGTACCCAAAGTCTTGGATAAAAGTCTTGTATTGTCTTGGATAAAAAGTGCAAACTATTATTAGAATTTAATCATCATCCCCATAATACCATTCAAAGTTGGCCTTAAATTATATATCCAGGTAGACATGCTATATCAATCCATGCAGTGAAATATATTTTAAAGGAATATGACACGGTGCATTGATTTTCTTGCATCCTGAAATTCACTGAAACAATCATTCAATTCTATTTTTAGCTCAGATCCATTTATATAAAACATTTATGATTACTTTTTGTGAAGCCTAATTGAATTTTCTAAACAGGATTAAATCTTTAAACTTTGAAGTGTAACATAGTAATGATTATGACAGGCTAGATTAATGTAATTTGCTCTAATTCATGACAACAGCATTGCAAACCATTCTCTAATGGTATCATTGTGCATACATCACCACTCTGTGGTCATGTGGCTACTGGCTCATGGCTTTGGGAATACTCTAATGATCTGGAAGTGTCTATATCTTTTCACTCAAGGCAGCAACTGCAAACCACAAGGGTATGATTTGTGTGTGTGCACCACAGAACAGCTGTCAAATAGCAGCTTTCAGTCCTTATTAACGCAGGCAGAATTTGAACCAGCTACTTGCAGTTGTAATCCTTTGTACCCTGTTACCACTCCCCTGGGTCATAATGTTCCCCTGTTGCTATTTTTAAGTTCTTGTTTTATTAATTTATGTGTTTTTAGGCTATTGTCTGACTAGAAGGATATATCTGTCAGCTGCAAGCAATACTCTGACAGTAATCAGTAAACACATACAGTAAACATAGCTGTTCCTTCTCATCCTTTTGGAGTAGGCCATGAGACTGTAATTTGAGTATGTGATCTGCTCTAGGATACTATAGTGAGATATCAGTCATCAGAAGATAAATGTTTTTCTAGCACTGCCTAATTCCCATAAATTGGACTGATCAACATGAACTCTCTGACCTTAAACTTCAGGCTCTGATGAGAAGCGGGGAGTGTCCCTCAAAGCATTTAATTATAGAGGAAGGTGAAGAAAATGCTTAACTTGCTTTAAAGTATTTCACAACTTCTTGCTGTTCTCAGTCTTGGAGATATGTTGGTGATGCAGGTGAGTTTCAAGTTGTCAACATCAAACTCCTCAGTTGCTGGACTCAAGGCAATGGAGTTCCTTCAAAGAGGATTTGGAATTAAGTTCTTTTTTGTTCTAGGTTTGTACAGGACATAGCAAAATGGGAGCCTGGTCCCTGACTGGGGCTCCTGGGTGCTATTACAAATAAATAATAATTATAATAATGGAGGTCTAGGTTTTCCAGATAACTCACCTTCCCCTTAGCCACTGAAATAAAAGGCCAGATTTTCAGAAGCGATGAGCACATAAGATGCTGACTTCATTTGAAAATCTGGCCAATAAGTATCAGAATGGGAGATGCTGGGTTTCTAAAACTCTGGCTGTTCGTTAGGTGCCTGAATGGGAACGGAGCTCTTCTGAAAATCGGGCTCCCGTTGTGGGTACTGAGCACTTGAAAATCTGGTCTCTGAGAGGATCTTCAGTGGTTCAGCCAGCGCTAGTACCATCTGTTTTGTTGGTCTCTGATATGTTGGACTCTGATTGCTGCCTCAGTCTAGACCTCTGACATATGGTGAGGTGGAGCCTCAATGGCACATTGGTGCACTAACAATGCCACAACATCTTTTCTGCTAGTGGCAAATCCATCCAGCTCGCCTGCCACCTCACTCGGTAGCAGGAGGTTTATGGAGGCTTCTGACAGCAAGGACTGGGAGTGGGGCAGGAATCTATCGATGGCTGATTAATCGGAGAGAAGAGTGGCTGGGAATGGTGAAAAGGGCTGGGTTCATACATTAGTTCCGGTTTTGCATAGTCGTGTTGATTTTAGCAGTGAGATTTTGTTCTCTCTGTTTTTTTTCTTGGAGGCTGGGAAGTCTCTTTGAATTTGTTTCTGTGCATTCTTTTAAAACTATTTGGACTATATTAGGATCTTTCCTTTAGACATCTGTGCATCATGTCCTGTAGAAATAGCCCTCCAATTCTGTAACAAATAATGACCTGTTTGAAGACCCCAATAACTGTGTTACTGATCGCCCTTTTGATCAATAAATACCCACCTGTTGCTTAACAGAAGCTGAAATTTTTATGATTGGCAAGAATGCTTAGAGCTTTAATCCAAAAGGAAACTGGCAGTTGTAACCTATGGTATATTAATATATGGTCCCAACAAGTCTTGGCTGTTAGACTGAATGGGTGTTGAAATGTTTAAATCTCTCAGAGCTCTCCTAGTCCAGGTAGTGAGAACCACACAAGATATTATCATCCCAGAATGAGTAAATGATAAAGTAAAGAGTTACATATGTAATTTACCTTTTGGTTTATGAAGATGCAGTACAGTAGGAAAAAAGTAATGAAAAAGGTAATCAGTACAAGGATGGAAGTACAAGATTTATGTTTCTGTTTTAATTTTTAATCACTAGCAAATCCATTAGGGAAGAGGAAATATAATATCAGTTGATATAAAATGATATTTTCCAAAAATGTTAATGTCTGTATTATGAAGTAGCGCCTGTTAGTGCATGGAAAGTTACTGTACTGCATGTGCATGATATAATTCCTGTAGAAGAAATTAGATGAATAACTCATAATAAATCCTATGCCACAAGGGTATGTAGTTAATGTCAAGATTAATTATGTACTGATTTGTGAGTCATTATAGTATAGATTACAATGTTGAGGTTTATTTTTTCTGTAAAAACTGATGAATTCTGATATAGTTGTTTAACTATTTATAAACACTCTGGAGATGCAGGCTAAAGCAAGATGTGAAAACATATTACTACTACTTTGGTTTGCCTGGCACAGTGGAGTGGTTAAATCTACAATATCAATCATAATAAAGCTTAATTAGATTTTTTGGTTTCTGAGTCTACCTTGTTAACATCTCTTTGTTATTGTGTTTTGAATTTTACATTGTTTTAGAGAAAGATGCTAGTAAACTGCAGTTACTCTTTTTTCATCTCCTTGATAATTTTCTATTGAAATTATACCACCGTAGCACTATTTATATCTGATATATGAAACTTATTAAAAGCAGGAAAATGCAATATAGATTCTGGCACCTTGATCAAGTTTTATGAGTTAATACGCAGTTTGTGTCAAATGTAATTTGTTTCCTTAAATAACTATCATGTTAAAACTATACATATTCTTTTAAGGTGTGGTTAAAGGACTCAGGCCCTGACTCAGCAAAGCATCCCTCCCTATTCATGAAAGTACTTAGAGCTGAGTTTAAGTCCTATTGAAGTTCATGGGATTTGAGCACAGTGGCTGCCTGTATACAGATGGATTTAAGGATTTCCTGAATCATGGACATCTCTGGACCCTAGGAGAATCTAGGACAAAAGAAGGCTATTACTCTCCCCCAACCACTAACCACATTGTCATTCACCCCTATTTTATTAGGAACGGGAGAGCATCCTATCAAAGAGATAGGAGAAGACTAACCATAGTACAGTATCATTCCTTATTGATTAATTCTTGTTCTGATGGCACTGTTTTCTAATCTATACTGAAAAGAATTTAATGGAGTATTTCATCTCATTAGAAACTCTCCATAATATGCAATTGTTAAAACAGAGAAATCAGCAGTACCATAAGGCACAACACAGTTACAGTTAAACAAAAAAAATAATCAAACAAGCAAAATCAAAATACATAAAACCGCCACAATACGGGACATGCTTTAGCTGCATCAGGAATGATAATGTTTCCTTTGTCTGACCAAAACAAACAAACCAAAAAAACCACACAGAGGGTGAAATTTACAATGCAGAAGGATCACCCACATTGTCTGTGTACATCAGGGAAACTCTGAGCTAATTGAATGAATGAACACAATTCGTGGGAAATATTTTCCTGAGAGCTCACATGCAGCATGATCCCAGTATCCTGAGGTGCTGGGCATGTGTTACGAGGTGCTGAACACTTTCAACTCTCATTTATACCTATGTCCGCTTCACTGTGCCAGTTCACGTCGAAGATATTTTCAGGATCAGACCTCGTGAAAGAAATTATTAAGCATTCCACTGTGACCTCTCTAACAGTTAGAGCTCCCGTACATGGAAGAAGGATTCTTCTCTGCAACCAATATTTTAATAATTGATAATGAAGGTATTAATGTGAAACTAAACATGGTATTCATTCATGCAGCATAATAGGAGCTAATAAAATATACAGAGATTGGATCTACCTGTGTAAGATAATGGAAGACGAATAGTATGCCCAAAGGTATTCTTCAAGCAGAGTTGAAATGTTCCTCTCCTGAAAAAGTAATGAGAAAAGCTCTGATTGTCTGCGGTAATGACAGTTGATTAACAGTAACTGCCTGCTTGCATTACTCAAAATGATGCCTTTCCTTCCCCCACGCTGCTCACACCACAGCTGTGTTGCTGGTGAATATGGATGTAAGATTAGCTGCAGTGCTGGAACTTGGGCATAGGCGTGGGTGTAACCCACACACCTCCGGGGTGTGGTGCTCTGTCTCATCTAGTGGCACCAAGACCACTTAGAGAGAGAGAGATTAATGAGTCTGCTCTACAGCCTTAGTCCTGGTCTACACTGGGGGGGATCAATCTAAGTTACGCAACTTCAGCTTCGTGAATAACGTATCTGCCTGTGCCTCTCAGGGCGCTGGAGTACAGGAGTTAACAGGAGAGCGCTCAGGGCTCGATTTATTGCGTCTAGACTAGACGCGATGAATTGATCCTCGCTGGATTGATCGCTGCCCGCCGATCCGGCGGCTCGTGTAGACATACCCTTAGCTAACAGCCATATGGCTTTTAGCTCATGCAGTAGAGGCTTATGCATTTAGTTCCCGAGGCTCCAGGTTTGATCCTGCCCGATGACGACCGGGGTCTGTCAGTGTTAGACAGGAACTAGGCATTCTGGGGGTGCTGACACCCCCCCTGGCCTGAAGTGGTTTTCATCATATACAGGATTTACAGTTTGGTTCAATAGGCCTCAGCATCCTCACTATACAAATTGTTCCAGCCCCCCTGAACTCGGGTATTATATTATCTGTCCTCTGTTTGCATTAGAGTGTAGAACTCTGTTGATTTTGGTGGAGTTGGGCCTGCATATGCCAGGAGTAGGCTTTGGCCTTTTGTGTTTCAGAGACAACCAATGAAACTTTACCTTTCCTCAGTGCCACAGCCAGCAACCTGCTCCTGAGACTTTTCTACTCTGCAGTCATTCCCATCTCTCAGTGTGTTTACACAGGCAGACGCTTTAGAATTGTACAGGCAGGCTGGAGAGTAGCGTGGAGAAAACTGGAAAACGCTTCTACTTATTCCAAGCCGTATCATTCTAGGTGTAAAATCAGTTCATTCTCACACTAATGCTGACCCTCAAAGGCTCCCTCCATGCTCTCAAAATCCCTGGGGAAATGGTTTTGTTCCAGACGTGGGCAGGGAACCAGTGGAAACATGGCTTCTAAAGGGAGTTGTTCTGTCACGGGTGATAAAGAACCTAGGGACTGGGCCTCAGTGTAAATTCCCAGGCCCCCTCTGTAGATGCCCTGACAGCTACAAGTCTCAGAGGGGTAGCTGTGTTAGTCTGGATCTGTAAAAAGCAACAAAGAGTCCTGTGGCACCTTATAGACTAACAGATTTATTGGAGCATAAGCTTTTGTGGGTGAATACATGCGTCTGACAAAGTGGATATTCACCCACGAAAGCTCATGCTCCAATACGTCTGTTAGTCTATAAGGTGCCACAGGACTCTTTGTTGCTTCTGACAGCTACAGTATTTTTCCACAGGTCACAGGGCAATCCATAGGGCGAGAAATGTGCCATCTCCTCAGGCTGTGAAGAGGAGAATGAGGGGAAACGCATAGGAGTAGCTAAGGATACTTACCTGCTAGTAGAGAAGGAGATGCAGAATGGCTACCTTAGAGCTACTGCTGCATGTAAAGGCTCAGTTACCAGAGAGGCATGCTGGAAGAGCTTCCTATAAGAGGGCGACATAACACTGAGTAGGGTCAGTATTGATTATAAAGGTGTTTATAGGCAAGGGGCTGATTTTGTGTCCCTTCCGCCTTCTCTCCCCCAAAAGTGGGATGACTTAAGGTCTTTACCCCAGTGGGTTCTCCTTCGAACTAGTCCTGGGCAGATTGAGTGCAGAAACCAGAAAATCAAACCACTATAATACACAGAAGACAATATTCAAAATAAACATTCTCAGTAAGTTCTTTCAGCTGGACTCTTCTGCTCAGATGTTTCTGCAGCAGGAGCATTTTGCTGGTTCTCAATCCAGAGAGGAAATGGGAAGGCATTTGGGTTCCACAATTAGAAGGTACTTGGGTTGTTCAGGGCATAGAGATCGTTGATCTGTATGATTCAGTCATTCCCATAGACAATAATGCCATCCTGAATAATGTTCTTGATGGCAAGTATGTGTCTTTCCTCTGCAGAGTTATTAGCCAAAGGTTAAATTGCCTTTAAAAAATTCTAACCGGAGATTTGATTCAAGCCTATGGCTACCTTTCTGTCTGTGGTATGCAGTTTTTGTTTTGTTTTACCTTGTTGTGCAGTCAGTAACACAGGGGTTTGCTAAGACCTTGGAGGCTGATTATTTTCCAACTCATGTCTCTCGCTTGGAAAGGGGCTATGCTGTGGGACTGAGTATGCCATACAGAATGAGTGTACTGCATGGAACTTGCATCGGGACTCACAGCATCTGTGGAATTATGTTACTGGACCCCAGGGAAAACCACGCATCAGTGCTTATTAGCTACAAGGGAGAATTCCTTTTTTTTTTTTTTTTTTTTACTAAAGCATAAAAGGAGGTACAGGAAAGAGACAAATCTGAACTCCCTTTTTCTCCCATCAGAATTTTTCTGCCAGGAGGAAGCCCAAATAAGTAATGAACAGGGCCGGCTCCAGACCCCAGCGCGCCAAGCGCGCGCTTGGGGCAGCCTCCCGCGGGAGGGCGGCAGGCGGCTCCAGTGGACCTCCCGCAGACGTGCCTGCGGAGGGGCCACTGGTCCCACGGCTTCGGTGGAGCATCCGCAGGCACGCCTGCGGGAGGTCCACCAGAGCCGCGGGACCAGCGACTGCCAGAGCGCCCCCCGCAGCGTGCCTCCCTGCTTGGGGCAGCGCAAATCCTAGAGCCGCCCCTGGTAATGAAGAAGCTATTAAAGATAAATCAAATTAAGGTGAGGTTTTGAAAGATATCTGAAGACTGTGGAATAGATGTACGGTGTCTGAACAGAGTGTAAGGCTCTTTCCTAACTGTCATCTTTTTCATTAATTAGTCGGTATGGTCAGAATCCCTCTCCACATTGGGAGGAGATTAACTAAACGACTCATTTCTGTTGCACCTTATCACGGTTGGGTCTGTGTGAGCACAGTGGGTGAAGCACGGGGCAAATGGCTCCAGCTATTGACTTGCTGAATATTTGTTGAGAGGCACCAAGCTCCAGCTCCACCCAACAAAGGAGGAAAAATTCACTTGTAACCCACCATCACCTTGCGGAAGGTGCAGAAAACTATGAACAGGTAGAAGACATCAGCTGGATTTGTGCTCATGTCAATGGGGAGTTGGGGGAAGAGAGAACCTGCTATGCTGTGGTCAGAAAGCAGAGTCAGCCTTGTTCTATTTGCCACTTTACCATAGCAATATACTGTAGCAGATTCACTAGCGAAAGGCCAATTACTTTTTTTACTCCACCAGCACCGGTGACAGTGGTCCAAAGAAGTGTGAGATAAATACTTGCAAATATTTTAGTATCATGGATTTTCAATTTCCAGACCAGATAATGGGTTCTACCATTTCATTTTATCACAGTAACAGTCAGCTGGTCCGGACTCTCCCTGAATTGATCCTCAGACCAAGGTGTAGGTGGAAGGAGTAAATGATTCATAGTGAGTAGGGAGAAGACAGTAGGCAAAGAGAACGGATGCACGCATACACCCACAGATAAGCTAAGGTCAAGGCCACTCAGGTTAGCAATTCAGAACATCCAGTTATTTGTGGACCCATTTGGAGGACATGGTATTTCTAGATGCCACATAATTGAGTTGGTAGCTTATGAAGGATGGAACTTCCATATCTCATGTATAACCATAACAAATCGCACTCATGTTGTTCTGTATTATCGGCATTATGTTAATGCTAAAAAATATGAGAGGCATATGCACTGCGAGCCCCAAAGAGCTCATCATTTGCAAAGAAATAAAAGGCAATGGGGGTGGAATGGGGAAAGGGACACATCATACAAACAAGGGTGTGTAGTTTTTCAAAGTATAAAAGTACTCATTTTTTCATATGTAATGCTGTAGAAGTAGGGTTTGGGGTATGATTTGAATGAGGTAGGAGTGAAGAACACACACATTTCAAAAAGGGTGTTCGGAGTATAAGGGGCAGCAGGAAGAAAGGCACAGAGACAACTGTGCATGTGAGAGAGAGAAAAATCAAAGAGTACTTAGGTTGGTATCTTTGGCTTAGCAGAGAGTGCTGAGTGGTGGGAGATATGAAGAGGGAGCAGGACAGAAACGCTGGCAGGGTCCTCTCTTATGATGAGTCTTGAAATCAAGGGTGAGATGTTTGAAATTGATGTACAGCACCACGAAGAGCCAATGGAGTAACTTAAGAGGAGGGTGGCATGAAAAGATATCGAGACAGTTTTGGCAGCAGCATTTTGAATGGACTGGAGAGAGGTGAGATTAGTATGAAGAAGACCTGAGGGGAGATGACAGTAGTTGAGGCCAGATATGATCAGGGCTTGGACAAGTGATTTGGCCATTGGAAAGGAGAGGAAGGGAAGAATTTTAGAGATCTTACTTCTTCTTTCAGAAGTCTGGATTTTGGGTGTGTGGAGTGCAGATTGCATGGCAAGAGGAGAAAAAGAGGAGAGGGTCAAAAGATTATCTTCCCTACCCTCTCCTCCCACCAGTTGTGGCCTTGAGTCACAAGAACAGAGGATTTGTGAACAGTAATGGAGAAAGGATGATGCAAGAGGGAGGAAAGATTAGGAGTTTTGATTTGGCCATAATGAGTTTAAACTGCCATCAAAACAGAATGAAATTCAGTGATCACTGAGAGATCTGAGACCAGACAGATGGCAGTGGGTCTGGAGTGCACAGTAGACTCGAAAATCACTGGCACAGAGATGATAGTTGATAGATGTTAGCAAGTGGATACAATCACCAATGACACAGTATAAATGGAGGAGAGAGCCTGGGAGAGATGATAGGGAGGATCTCCCCCTGAGAGAAGAGTGGAGTAAAGGAAGATTTTCAGAAAGAAGCAATGGAAAAAAATGTGTGAAGAAAAAAACAATTGAAGAAGATATTATCAAAGGCAAGTTAGGACAAAATGTCTAGGATGAGAGTGTGAGTAACAGTTTCAAAGGCGACAGAGAAGTCAAGGGGGTTAATGGTGAGGACAGGTTCTGATACTTGGCTGGTGTGCTTCAAGACATCATTTAGCAATGGCCAAAGACTCACTTCATGCTGAAAAGTAACTCAGTCTCACTGTACCATTGTATACCAACAGCCTGTATAAATACAGATTTCATGGATGGACCAAATGAGAACCACATGCTATTAACAATGTGTGAGGGGTAAATTAGCCATTTGTATCTTTGAAGTAAAAAGAACACGACACAGCTGCTTTACCTTGACTCGCCCATGCAATCTGCCTATTACCTTTGCCATGGCACAGCTGTCTTGTGGCACACTGCAATAAGGCTGGTATACCAAACCAAATAATTGTCATATTCTTTTTTTTCCACTTCATTGGCAAACATATAACATGTCACAAAATGTTGCCATCTTTAATATTACTTTTGAGAACCTAACCCCTTGGTGCAGTGAACAGGACTTGGCGGAGAGGCCAGCAGAAGGGTTACAAGTGATTCATGGGACACGTTGTATGGAGCAGTGAAATCTTGAACAGTGTTTCACATTATGTGTTTTTACTTAGGTCTTGCAGCGCCAACATTCGTGTGCTTATAGGATAATGTTAGTAGATTCACCCCAGTGGTCTAGTTGGGAAAAATCCTTATGCAGGTTTATTCACATCTTCAGTAAAAGCTTTGCATGCATAAAGACTAGCGGATCAACTGCACAGGGATTAGGAACCAGATTGTGCCTTTAGTGGACCTACAGGCATAGGTAAAGTAGGGCTGAATTTGGTGCATGTGGTGACACCTGACAAATGTGATTTGTATCTATATGACCTTATATTGCGCTAGATAAAATGCTGGGTTCTTCAGACTGGCAGAAGAAAGAATGCTGCTTCTATTTATGATTCAGCATTTTTTTTCTCTTATAATAGCCTTTTTGTAGTCAAAGAATGTAAAAAATGAAATGGATATTGCTGTTTTTTGTGAGCATTGGTGAGCATTACAACGTAGTTTCAAATGAAATTCTTTTGTTCCCTACGATAATATGTTTTGATTGTCCCCAGTGCCATAGCCTAATTTACAACAGAGAAAATTCCCTTTAATTGTTTTTTAAAAGTGCACTCACACCAGCTGCATTAACCTTTTCATTCCCTTATGATATCTGTCAAAGGAAAAAGTGACTCTTCAGCTCTGGGTAGTATAGACACAATACATATGAAATATATTAATCTGATGGAGTTTCTATTCTGCTTTGAACAGAAGCTACGCACACTGGGAGAAATCCTAGCAGTGCTGAAGTCTGGCTTTGGTACTTCTGTCTCCTCATCACTCAGTGAGCACCTCACAGCGCTCCAGTGAAACAGGGCAGTGCTGAGGCACTGTGTTAACTCCCTATGCAAATAACCAGCTACCTCTGCTCCAGGGGGCACTCCCACCTCCCTTCTGTCCCTGGTGGAGTTAAAGAGCCACAGCTGCCCCAGTACGTTAGCAGGAGCCAGTTAGTCTCTTTCAGCAGGGATCTGAGACACGTGTTAAGAGCAGGTCAGTAGAAGAGCATGGTTGGGTCTGCCACCCTTGAATGTAATGTGTGTGTGGATGCTGAGGTGTGGTGGAAGGGTTTTAGCAGAATTGTGTGAGTTTGAGATGACCTCATTGCTCATGAATACCACAGCATGGTGAATGGGTGGGATGGAGAATGGGAACATACATTGTCTGCCCCCAACCCTCTTGGGCAACCATTCCATTAAGGCTGCCGTGCCATTCAGTTACAGCACAACAGCAGATATTATGAAGTATAATTTGCAGTGGAGTTAGCAGAGCCATAGAAAGGGTTGCAGGCTGTGGAATCCCTGGCAGCAAGGTTCCAGTGGAGCTGGACTGCAGAGGTATCAGGAACCTTTGGAGCTGGTGTGGTCTTTGTATAGATGGCCCTCTTCCTCTGGTGGATCCCCCTAGATCCACACAGCTTGGGTGTGAAAGGCCCCACGCGCTGTCTATTCTGGGGGGAGATGGGACTGGTGTGGGAAACAAAGAACTCGGAGGAAACTCCACAAGCACTGGGGAGGGATAGCTCAGTGGTTTGAGTATTGGCCTGCTAAACCCAGGGTTGTGAGCTTAATCCTTGAGGGGGCCACTTAGGGATCTGGGGCAAAATCAGTACTTGGTCCTGCTAGTGAAGGCAGGGGGCCTGGGGCTGGACTCAATGACCTTTCAAGGTCCCTTCTAGTTCTAGGAGATTGGTATATCTCCACTGCCCTTTTCTTCTCCTGTGAGTTTTCCCATGTGTAGGGCAAACTCAATCATGGGACCCAACACATCTTCACCATCTCCACTGGGCTGTTTTTTTCTCTTTTCAAATCCTACAGCTTGTTTAAATTAGTGTAAAATCATTTGTTTGGGCCCTGTTCCCAGTGCGGAGGGTCCTTGTTAGATAGTCCTGAAGTCATTGATCCATTCTCTTGCCTTTAAATTCCTATGCTTGGGTGCAACAAGACATCCACCAAATTTAAAGAAAATACATTGATAATGGAGGAAACTTCTGGTTTGAGACTACTAAGGAATACAGGTCAGCTAACAGCCTCTTCCAATAACAGAAGCATTTCTCTCTGGTCCATTTTTTCTCGCCACTAGCAAAATTTAAAAAATACTAAACAATTTAAATAAATCGATTTGTTAAAACACTGGTCCCAATTCGGTAATGTTGTCGGGTGGTGTGCGTTGTGGGTAGCTATCCTGTGGGCCGCGAGCTAAGCGTCGATCTCCTACCCCCCGCTCCCCGCCCCTCCCTCCCTATCCTTGAGATCCCAGTCTCCAATTGTCTTCGGTGGTGGTGATGGCCTGATGTGGCAAAATGTAAGTCAGTCAAAATCAAAGCAAGGTTCTCATCCTTCCTCTGGGAAAGACACGCATTTTTCGCATTTCCTGGCATTTTTGCCTGGCAGATTTTGGTTTTTTTTTTGTGCCTTGGCAATCATGGATTAGATTTTATGTCATATCACGCTGTCAGAGATGCAGGCGCATCAGCATGACACACATGATTTTCAGCAGCAGACTTCAGCAGAGTTAATACAGCACATGCATATGACACCAGATACCCAAAAGAGAAAATTGGTAAAAGATGGGCACCAGTATTGTTGCTTGTGGGCATGTTGCTTGGCCAAACATGCTGCTGCACTGCTCCATCTGTTGTTAAAAATAAAAACCTCCTCTGAGTCAATCCTCCTTAATCAAAAAAAAAAATAAAATCAGGAAAGTCTAGAATGATCTAATGTAGAATAGAAAATAGAGTTAGAGAGAATCAGAGTATCAGAGAACACTGTGTGTAGCTGCAAACTCCTTACATCAGCTGTATGCAACACAGCTGCTGCTAAAGCAGATCCAGGTCCTGCAGCTCCATTCTTCCCATTTTTCATCTCCCCCCTGCAGTCCCCCCCCCACAGCATCCCCCCCACCCATGTGATAATGTGAGAAAGAATAAGAATGTCCAGAAGTGGAGAAAGTGAGAGGAAAGTAGAATCAGGGAATGCAGCAGTGAGCTGGAGGAGGGCAGCCTCCAGTGGGAGAGGAGTCCAGAAGAGGACAGTAAGTCTAGGGGAGGAGAGAGAGGGCTTATCCTTCGCCAGAGCTCAGCCCCTGTTGCCCCTTATATTATGATGGCACTTGTTATCTGCCCCATCTGCAGGATCAACCAGGAAAAATTAGGGCCAGGCGCCCTTTGATTGACTAGCTGATGTTAGCTAGTCCTTAGTTGCTCTGCTTTTGCTGCCCCATGCATGATAGGCTGATGGATGACCCATGGTACCCATCAGCCACCCCCCACATGGGTACCAGCAGGGACACCCATGTTATGCCGTGGTGCAGCAAGCACTATCTGCAGCAGATCTGCAGCATTCAGTAAAAGAGTCAAAAGATCAGAGAGTCTGTAAAAAATTGGTTAAGAGGGTGTTGGGGGGGTGGGGGATCTGGGGTGCTGTGGGGTCAATGGGATGACACTGCCCCTGACAGTGCAGACCTAGAAGCATTTGGAGCTCAGCCAAGAGCAGCCATGCTTTCAGGAGACTGCAGGAACTGCTTTCCATAGGTTGTCCATTCCCTCCAGTCGCTTTGTTGATTCTTTGCTTTGGCTTCATTTGCTTTGCGCACGCAGCAGTGAGCTCTGTCTATGGCGTGCGTCTGGAAATTTTAAAATTTTAAAAAATTTTTTAATGATTGTTTTTTGCGCTTGTGACCTGATAGACCAGCTTTGCCTTACAGCTTACAGCGCCCGTCACGTCATTTCTTTTTCTTTCTTTTTTTTTTTTTTTTTTTGCGCGCGCCATGCTGCTGCATGCTCGGGGGCAAACTGGGCGCATTCAAGAATTCGTTTTCCTTTTCCTGTCTTTTCCTGTCTGCCTGGGCGTGCTGTCCATTGAGCGGTCAGTGGTGTCAGTGGTGCATGTGGGATACCGCCCGAGGCCAATACCGCCACATCAGCCACCCTAACCCTAATCCGGTATATGGATATATTAGCTAGCCTCTCTCTCCTCTTAGAGAGAGACAGAAACCGCCGTTTAGAAAAATTAAAATCGATATAAGGTGCCTCCTGTGTGGATGTTTTGTTAGGCGTCGGTTTTTTACTCCCCTAACTGATTAAACGCCTAGTGTAGACCAGGCTTAAGAGGCTGAAATGAGTTACCATGCTGCAGGAGGGGGGATTCAAGTCACCATTACAGTGCACTGGCTCTGCTGTTGTGCTGTAACTGAATGGCACGGCAGCCTTAATGGAATGGATTATGTTATTTTCTAGCAGGAAAATGATAGTTTGTGTTTTTTAATTCATTTACCCTGTACTCGTTTCCAGGGTTTTATTTTATTTCATTAAGGATATTTCTTTTAGATTAATAGTGACCAAGAACAGTGTTTCTCAGATGTAAGAAGACATGTTCCTATATTACTGTGTCACAGATAAGATAACCTGATATATGAGAGAGAATTAACATATTGCTTTCCTAAGGAGAAATGACTTGCTATCTGTTTGCTGCTGTCCAATAAGTTGCTCTTTGAAAATGAAAATGAATGAGTTCTTTACAAAGCCTTTGCAATGTGCTGTAGAAGCCTCAATAAAAAAAGAAATCAATTAAAATAAACCAAGCATAAGACTTGTAAAGCTTTGAAGACCTTGGAGCCACTGTGTCTGATAGCGGCATTCTGTCTTGAGCCAAAGTGAGCTGGCATTTCATGACAAAGGCCCTAAAACCCTCCAATGAGTTATAATTCTTCAGATTGCATTTTTACCAAACTAGAGCTGGACAAAGGCCTCCGGGGTCAAGACTTGTTTAAACTCAGAGACCATCAATCCGGAACAAGCGCATACTGCACTTGTAACACTGTTCAAGGATAGCTGAAGAAACCATAACAACATGCTCCTAGGAAAAGAACTAAGAGGGTACAAACGGCTCAGAGCTATTTTCAATAAAGCCATTAATTCCAGACTATGTTCTCCCACCACAGGATACAAACAGCTCCCACTGAACTCAGTGAGGGTTACTGATAACCCGCAGAAGGAAAATCAGGTGTCATTTTATTGCCAATTCTGCAGCTCTTTGCTTGAGTAGCACTTACTCAAGAAGTGCCAATGAGGAAGCACTGTTCAGAGTGATGAAGGGTTAAAGAAAAGAGCTGAGTTAGTAACTATGAGCCAAACCTTCTCAGATTCCCCTTCTTTTTAATAAGAGCTGCATGGGTGGAGTCAGGCTCCATTTCTTATCAGGATCAAGTTAATTGATCACAAGAAATACACCTCTACCCTGATAGAACGCTGTCCTCGGGAGCCAAAAAATCTTACCACGTTATAGGTGAAACCGCGTTATATTGAACTTGATTAGATCCGCCGGCGTGCGCAGCCCCGTCCCTCCGGAGCGCTGCTTTACCGCGTTATATCCGAATTTGTGTTATATCGAGTTGTGTTATATAGGGGTAGAGGTATAGTTCAAAATGTCTCGCCCAGGTTGTTTGATGTGGTGTCATTGTTTCAAGCTGAATAACAGTGACCATATGCAATCACATGATAGGTTTTGATTTGCTGCATTCTCATCCTGATGTGTGTGGGGGTTTTATTTGTTTTTAAGAAAAAATTTTGCAATTTGTTTTTTGTAAATTATACTTCATAATTTTGGAGAATGGTGGAAATGGCAAACCAGCCTTATGTCCTACAGGCTTTTTCTCCCATGGACTAAATACTAGCAGTAAAGGGCCTGTTGCAGTGAACGTTCTTCAGCAAGCAGCTCAGTGGAAATAAAGTGGGCCATTCAAGGGGTAAGATATGACACGCTCTGAATAACGGTGCTAGAAACTGATCTAAAGCATCCCTGAATGAAATTCAGCATTTGCCTTTTTTCTTTTTGTTCTGATGCACCCTCCTTCATGGTATCACACCAGATCTAGACTTGAGTGGTGTTTTCCCAATGTCAGCACTTTAGAACGTATACAAGCAAGGCAATTGAAGCAGATTCCTTCCATACCTTATCATGAAAACCTCCACTATATGCTACAGATCTCAACAAACGATTCGAGCCCCAAATGTCAAGAACTCACAAATCATTTCTCCTTCCTCTGCTTCAAGGCATGGCTCCTTTAGAAGCTGCTGAGTTGAAGGATTGAGTCGTTTAGTTTTATATTTTAAAATATAGAACATACATTTAGTCACAATTTGATGCATGCTGTATTCTTTATGCACCCAGAGCTCCCATATTTAAAATCATATTGAGCAGTAGGGTGTTTGAAGAATACAGGACTGACTCCAGAGAATATGGGAGCACAGAAATTTATGGAAGGTTATCAAAAAACAGTGGAAGAGCTACAACAGCTTTAGCATAATTTAATTTGAACCATTGAGCGTTTACTGCTTTGAAAAATACACGATGGATATATTACTTGTCATGTAATTTTACCATTAATATAATCTTCTTTTTCCACTGTTTCTAAGACAAAAAGGATTTGCTGTCCAAAATATCTTTTGAAGTCATACTTGACATTTGGGGCTCGAGTCTTTTGTTCAGATCTGTAGCATATAGTTGAGGTTTTAATGATAATTTATGGAAATGGCCTGAAGTGCTGGGGCTTGCTGCAAATGTTGTTATTTATCAACATGTAAGGCAAAGGGGACATTTTTAAGTGGTTAAGTGTCACCACTGTATTTAAACAAATAATAATGAGAGACTCACCATTTTTATTAACAGCATATGCTGAAAGTCTTCTATTGTTAGCTGGACCTGGAGAGGGTTCTGCAACCATTCTCATTATAATGCTCCTTAAGCCATATGATTATGTACATTTCATAAGTATGCATTTTTGCACTACCCCTTCGCTTGCTTCATATGTTGCCAGAGCTTTCAGTTAATGCTGTATCCAAATTGTTTTTTTAGAAGCATTTCTACTTAATGGTGACATTGGGCCTGATCCTCAGTTGGTGTAAGTGGGCGTTGCTCCATTTCGCTCTAAAATCTTCAGAAGAATTGTCATTTGTTAAAGCTAACCGTTAGCCTGTATGTGTAAGCGGCAGATGGCGTTTGGTTTCTACTTTTGGCTCTGTAATAACAACTTGAAAGATTGGAGGCTTGATCTCAAGACATAAAATATGCAAGGATTATTCTTATTAAAGGCTGAAAATGACAGATATAGGCCTTTTCCCTATCATTCTCAAATATTCCCTTAACATCAAACCACAAAGCATTTTTAATGTATATTTTATTTTATTTTAAATGATGATAAGAGACATACCCACAGAGACAAAAAAAATGGTTTACTGATATCAACAAAGGGGTTCCTAAGATGTGCTCTGAGGCTAAGTGTGTTGCAGTTAAGCAGGGCACAAGATTCTGTCCCACAGTTTCATGCACTGGGCAACAGTGACAGTAAGTATAAAACTAAGCCATTGCTCCTTGCTAGGAAATACATCTTTTAGCCAGTCAGCTGAAGATAAGCATAACCTGGTTGCCTTTTATCATTGCAGCTAGCAGGAAGTCATGGCCTGTTGTAATGTTTTCCATTCTGTAATCCTCTGAATCTTTCCTGAGGACACTTGTAATGAGGTTGGTGTATTATCCATCCTTCCTCTAAAAGCAGGTCCAAGCTTTTTAGTCTCTCCAGCACCAGAAAGTTAGGTCACTCTTAGCACTGTCACCTCTAGCATCTGAAGCCCAAGGGTTGAAGAAACCTTTTCCACATGGAAGAGGCTTGTTCTTTAGCATCACTCTTCAGCTGGAATCCAAAAAACCAGAGATGCACAGGGAGTCTGAAGAAGGCAGGCTATTAAAAAAGGGAATGGGAGAGAGATGGAAAAGTCCCTTGCATAATTAAAACAAACAAACAAACAAACCTCCTGAAACCAGAGAGAAGAGATGTATTGATACGTTATTGGTAGTGTTGTTATTTAGTTGTATTACGGTAGTGCCAAGGAGCCCCCATCATGCACCAGGAGCCCATTTCACTAGGCGCTGTGCAGACACAAAATAAAAAGTAGTCTCTGCCCCAAAGAGCTTCCAATCACAGTATAAGGCAAGAAACAAAAAGTGGGTACAGACAGACAGGAGAGCCCAAGAAAACAATGAGGCGATAATGGTCAGCAGTATAGGCAGCGATCTCAGCACCCCAGCAGACTGGGTTCAGGTTTTAAGTGTACTGCCATTATCCCCATAACAAATATTTTCTTATTGCTACTACTGTTAGTACTGATAGAGGTGTCCATGCTGTAGCTCATTGTAGTAATGCTTAGCGGCTGATAGTAACCTACAACAATTTTTCATGAGAAAGTACTAATTCGTGGCTGGATTCCCACTCATGTGGGAGTTTTGCCAGGGACTTCAGTGTTCATAGGAATAAATCCTAGTTCCTGAGGAATACGTTTACTTTGGGCCCGATTGTAAAATCAAAGAGATGGCTTACCAAGTAAGATGCTGCTCAGCATGAGTAAAAGTTCCGTAAATAGCCCTTTATGTGTTGTATTTATGAGTGTGTTCTTCATTATCATACTTCAGTTAATTAACATTTATGAGCAGGACTAAAAAAGATGCCCACCTAAGGAAGTGGAAGCCCTAATCCTCATCCTTCTCCCTTCCCACAGCCCCAGGTGTGTATCTCCAGTGCTCCCACATGCCTGCTGGGGTGGTATGTTTCAACAAAACAGGCACTGCCTGGCAGAACTTGGTCTCCTGGATTGGAATAAGGTGTTTTAAAATGGCTACACCTCCTCTTTGCCAACATCATATCTCCTTGTCCTATTTACATGTACACCTGAGAAGCAAGGCCTGTGTCTGTCACTCTTGCATTGAGTATTCAGAATTAGATATACTACTTAGTAAACAGATGTAAATAACAGGCATTTACCGGTAATTTTATGCCCGTAATTACTTGGAGTGCACATGTGTTTCCCTCTAAAATGTTATTAAGACTCTTCCAAACCTTGTAGCATGCATTATTCTGAATACCGTAAGTACACAGTATATACCTCAAATTGAAAAAAATCATGTCATTTTTAACTGTTTTCTTCTCCACCAGCAGTTTAATTATTTTTAATTATAGGCATGAAGCAAGTTCTGTTGTTTCTGGTTATATATACTTAAATTTGGGATGTATTTGTTTTTGTTTGGTTGTAAAACATTGTAGCCTTTCACTGTGCTCTGTGGCGGGTGGGCTCTATAAGTGAATACATCACACCCCACTGTTGTTATTACTTAGAGGGTGCCTAAAAGTGAGATAGAATAATAATTATTATTCAATGACTAAAAGCAAATACGTGGACCCTACCCCTAAAGTTTCACAGTGTAAGGCCACAATTCTGCAAACACATGAGGCACATTACTTAACCCAGTGGTCGGAGAGACTTCAGTGACATTTGCAGGATCCGTCCCTGATTTTAGATGTGACTCAGTGAGTGAGTGGGGGCCAGCTGAGGTTACTCAGTTAGGGTGAACTGCAAAGAATGGGGCAGACAAACCCCAGAGCTGATGGATAATTCAAAACTTAGATTTACTGATCCAGCATAAAACAGCTTCTTTATTACCTCACTGGTTGCCCAAAAACCAAGAACATAGTTCCCTTAAAGTAATCCGGCCTCAGGCCTCCATCCAGGTACTTGACTCAAATATGATGAAGATTTCTGAACATTTTATTTCATCGTATAAATAAAAGGTTCTACTAATCTCAAAGGATCGGACGCATTACCTCTCAGGTTATTAAATATTCCAGATCTTACCCAAATACACGCATACAGCCCATTCTTATTAACTAAACTAAAATTGATTAAAAAACAAGAGAGAGAGAGAGTATGATTAAAAGATCAATATACATACAAACATGATGAGTTCAATTCTTGAGGTTCAGATACATAGCAGAGATTATATAGTTTATGCCCAAATCAATTTGTTAGTCCCTAAGGTGCCACAAGGACTCCTCTTTTTTTTTTTTCGCTGATACAGACTAACACGGCTACCACTGAAGCATAGCAGAGATGGTGAGCTTTGTCGTTGCTAAGAGTTCTTTAGAATTTAGTTCATAGGTTATAGTCCAATGTCCAATATCATATTCAGGGTGGACCAGTCAGCAGTGGGATCCCAATCTTGTGGCTTAAGCTTCCCCTGCATTGAAGCATCAAGCAGATCTGCACTGAACTGGATCAGGACCAAGGGTCTTTTTATACACTGTTCTAGCAACCATTTGACCACACAGTCCTGGGTAAACAATAGGCTTTAGATGCAACCTTCTGTTTTCTAAACACCACCAGTAATTAGTTACACAAATTAACATAGGGCAATTTATTTATTAGACAGTCTATCACAAACTTCAAAGAGACATATAGACAATGACATTACTTCACCCAAGATTCATCTAAATGTTAATATTCCCTTTTGATGTCTGTATTAGTAGCTATAGTGACAGACAGGAACTGTCCATTTACACAGGTAGCATCTAAGATATATAATTAATATTACCTCTGACTTCTAACAACACAGGTTTGCATTTCAAAGTTCTAACCTATTTAGCATGCAATGGCCCTAATTAACATTTCTAACATGTCTTTAAAGGTCGGCTTTGGGTTAGTTAGCCTGCAAGCTGTTTATCCCTATCTGGACATGAGTTATATTTTCTATAAGATTATTTGCAATTATATAACAGTGGTAGCAATAATGATTTGCATGGTTATATTTTAATTAGACAATGTCACAGTGAGATTCATAAACAATAAGAAGGTTGGAGTGAGGAGTGATATAGGTAGGTGTTTTCCACCCTTTGGATTATTATGAGGGCAATTTCTCATTAAAAAATGAAAATGGCTGCTTTTATAAACTCTTCAAGACAGAGACTGGCTTCTGCGGTGTTTGTACAGCACTCAGCCATGATCTTGATTGGGGCTTTTTGCTAACTTAATACACATAATGTATAATAATAAACTTCCAATACTGATGGAAAGGAATAAAGACAATATTTGCTATATTTGTGTTTGCTATGTAATTCTCACTCGTCTGAGTGACTAGTTTTCCTAGGGAACTGTATATGACAGATTTACATCAAAGTTTCAAGGGGCTTGTTATGCCGACATTTTGAATACCAGCAGCCATTAGTTGTGAACACTGTGGGAGAACTCCTGGCACCGTGGAAGCCAATGGGAATTTTGCCATTGACTTCAGTGGGTTCAGGATTTCACCCCATGACTTTATACGCTTGTTAAAGCACATAGTGCAGTGCTAAACATTTTCTTAATCTTGGAATCATACCAATTGAAAAGAGACTAGATCTATTACAATAGATCATCTTTTCCATCGTCCCACCAATCACAATTATTCCCTTAACTATATTCTTGATTGCTTTGTGCAATCCAGTCTTAACAGACTTCAGCAATGGGGCTTTCCCTGGCTTCTTTGGCAGGTTATTACACAGTCAAATGAAACTCACTATGAGGAATTTCATAAAACCAAAAACTCAGCCTAAATTGCCCCATGCTTACTGTTATCCTGTTAGTCCGAGCCATAAACTCCAGGACCATCCTAAGCCATTCCTCTACTTCTTTGGGGTTGTTTTTTTTAATATACAAATTTAAATACGATGAGCCACATCCTCGCCTGCTGCAAATAGGCAGAGCTGCATTGTGAAGTCAATGGAGCTGTACCAATGAACCCCAGTTGAGAATCTGGCCCAACAGAAGGGCCTGAGTCTGATCATGCTTATCACTGGTTGTGTACCATACGTGTAATTTCATTTCAGTAGAATTACTCCTGAAGTGCACAAATGTAACTCAGAGACGATCCAGGCCCTGAATGTGTTTCTACATGTACAGTGTTATCCCCTGACTTCAGTGGAGCTACACCAGTTAGAACACATCTTGTGCTGGTCCGGGGCACCACCCCTTCCACTGAAATCTCCCCTGTCTGTGGAGGGGACATTGTATAAAACCACTCCTTTTTGGGAGATATAGAGTGACATTAGGGCTGGCAGAAGGAACTGGCTGGGTCAACAAGCTGGGAAGCTGAAGGCCTCACACCAATGGGCCACAGAGAGCAAGGATGGCCTGATGGTTAGGCTATAGGCAAGTCCCTGCTCTGCTACGGACTCTCTGTGTGACCGTGGGTAAGTCTAGACTGTAGTGTATGTCTGGACTGCAGTTGCTGGGTGTAGTTGCGTCTCAAGCTGACATACCAGAGCTGGCGTGGGTCCCGGAGCGGTGAGGCTGTGGCAGGGTGGGCTGTACACCCTGGGTAATTACTCAAGAGCCTGGGCCATGCTGCTGTGGCTTTGCTGTTGTGGTACCTGAGCTAGCGAGATTAAAGCTAGTTCAGGTATGTCTCTTGGAGTTGCCATCTCCCTGTGCCTCATTTCCCCATCTGCGCAATGGGGATAACAGCACTGCCTGACGTCACAGTGGTGCTGTGAGTGCATATAGGTTTTGAAGTTCTCACAACATCAACCAAGCTGTGCCAGTGCGAGCCGCTCCCCACTGGGGAGCCTCACACTCTATGTGCTAGTGTCATTGCACAGCCAGAAGGGGGCGCTCACACTGTGGCTGGAGAGGGAGTACACAACATTGTTAGATTTTTTGTGGGTCCTGAAAAAATGGTAACTCCTTCTCAGAGAGGCTATCTAAAAGACCCCACATGACTAGCCCAGCTTGAGTAGTTACAAACTACAGTAAATTGGGACTGAGGAGCTAGTTTCTATGCATAGTATTAAGTCATATTAATATACATGGGCATACGTAGTACTGACAGGTAACATCAATATTTGTCATTTGTTTTAAGTAGCCGAATAAATATTGCTAAATGAAAGGGCAACAGAAGCTGTGCTTGATGAGCTTTTGTTTTAAGAGGGTTAGGTGTGTATATTATTATTCTAATATGGCCACCTAGCTGGCAGATTTTTGGCAGGTTTGAAATAAACATGCCAGAAATTATTTTCCTGACAGCCTCCCACATTGGATCATTTCCAGCATTCATCCAGTGCATGCCAGTGCAGTGATTCTTTTACATTCATGAAAATAGCCCATCACAGATCCATATTCTAGAGTCTTAAAATACTGTAGGTGGCAGGGATTTATGGCTTCGAAGTCATCCTAGCAGGTGGACAACATTATGGTGCAATCATAAAGAGAGAAGAAAGCAGTAACATTTATAAGGTTTAATACGCAGCTTGAGTGAAGTGTGCTTATTTTAAAACCTACAGTAACATCTGTTTTACTTTTCTAATCCAGAAATAATTACGCTTTTTATGTAAGAGGCAGGGGGAACGAACATCAAAGAAAAAGGGAGGGGAAAATAGGTTTAAGGACTTTGATTTGTTTGCAGAGGTCTTTTGAGCTTTGTGTTAATTCTTCACCAATAGTAGCATTAAGCAAGTAAGTTCTTCAAATGATTGACATTGTTTTAATGTTTCATTTGAGCTGATGTTGGTATTATTGGTGCTCTATTAGAGTGGAAATTTTGTGCACTTGGTTTGTTTTCATTTGAGTAATAACCACTCAGACTCAAATGACATCACTATTAAAAACAAAGCAGCATCTTTAGGATTAACAGCCTAAGATGATTTATGAGTGGTGTCTGGTTGGTTTATTTTTTTATATGCATGCTGGTATCGTTCAGTACCGGACAGATTATGCTTCTCCTCCTCATGGTGGAATCAAATGGCTCCGAGGCCCCAAATCTGAAAAGTATTTAAGCACCTGCTTCACTCCATCGCTGCCCAGGACATAAATTAGACATGTGCTTAGGTGCTATCTGAAATGGAGATGCTTTCCTGAATTAGGGCTGCAATGGAGTGGAACTGGTGCTGTTCGTCTGTGCAGGGATTTCGGGGGAGAGAAAGAAGGGAGGAAGTGCAGGGGGTGCATGAATCTTTACTAGGGAAGCAGTACTGGGCAGGACACTTGCCAGTGAAAATGACTTTGTGAAGTCACCAGCCAATCTCCCCATTCCCAGTGGAGACATAGTGTGGCTCCATAGCTTTATGAGATGGATTCTTTCCATCTACATGCTGCAGAAGTGGCCCATGTGTAAGGGGTAGATTCGGCCCCAGGTGAAGTTCAGATAGCCCAAAAAACCTCACTTAGTCAATGGGAAATTTCATCTCCACTAAGGGTGAAATCATGACCCATTAAAGTCAATGGGAATTTTTGCGATTGACTTCAATGGAATCAGGATTTCATCCTAATTAGTTCATCTCAGTAAGGACTATATGGATGTCATCCAAAGTCCATTGAATTCAGTTGAAGCCTTTGCATTGACTTCAGTGGGTTTTAGATCAGGATTCCTGCAAATGGTACAGGGTTTAGGCCGCAGGGTTGGTGTCTGTAAGAATTGGTTAGTTTTTAGCTTTCATTTTTTAATGTACTCGATTACATCACTTTATCTTCAGATTAAATCAGTTCCACAGAGGGCCTTCACATACCCCCCCCCTTTTTTTTTGTGTGGTTTCACTGTTACACACAATTAGAATGATATCCAAAGTTAGCTATAAATTGGGTACTTTGAATGTAATACATATTAATACCGTCGGGCCAAGAAGTAATAAATTAATCAGTGGTAATAATAAAATTGTGGTAGGCAGCATAGATCAGGTTCTGAATTCTGTATGCTGTGTAGGTATGTTAACATCTCAAGATTTTCCCTCGTCTAATATCATCCAACAAGAAACAGAAATGATTAGAAACCTGTTTCATATGCCTGAGATGTATGCGTCCTTGGTTTTATAATTTGCTGTTACCCTCTCTACCCATGGTAAATGGCCCATGCACCATAAAAGAAATTTATAGCATATATTTTCAGCATCAACAAATATTAGGAGGAAAGTTTATTTGAACTATACAATGAAATAACTCAATGTAATATATTAGCTGAGGTTCCCCTGCCCCTGCCTGTCCCCAGGACTTTATGTAGTTACTCTGTTGAATTTCAGTTGATTGTCTATCTGAATTCACTGTTTGTCACATGAATAATACAATAGCTTGTTTGATTTCCCCTCGAAAATTCGGGGAAAGGTATGGTTAAGGCAACAAATCAGCACAATGTGCATTTCAAAAGGGGGGTAGAATTTGGATACTTAAAAATCATCTCTTTTGTAATAACTTGAAATTAAGCTAAAGGTAGCAGAGGAAGGCTTCCTAGACATAGGCTACTTAGGACAGGACACTGGCTTGAGCTTTCAGAAAACAGGGTTCAATGCCTGCATCTACTGCAAACTTCCTGAGGAACCCCAAGCATGTTGCTTTTAGTCTCTTTACCTCTCTCTCCCCATCTATAAAATGGGGGTAAAAGAACTTCCTTTGTCTGTCTTGTGTATTTAAATGGTAAGCGCTTTGGGGCGGGGACAGCCTCTTATTACATGTTTGCACAGTGCCTAGCACCCAGGGACCCTGATTCTGGTTGGGGCCTCCAGCCACTGCCATAATGCAAACAGTTAACAACAAAAATTAAATACTGGGGTAATAAGAAAGTAAGTGTCGATGGACTTCATAGTCCCTTAATGCCACATCGGATCCCATCTGTAGGATTAGTTGCTAGCATTTCTCTAGAACTACTTTAATGCTTTGCAGGGTCCTGCTCCAGCTTCTGTCAGTCTATGTCATGGTCATCTCTGTGAGCTGACATGCACTGCAAATCCTGAAATGTTGGAAGAGGCTTTCTAAAGGGATGGAGCTTCCGCCTCATAGGTCAGCAACAGTGCTGTGCAGACTGGCTCTGCCCCTAGAGCCCCGATTGGTTAAGGAATGGGGAGAAAGTAGGTGCTGGCCTCTCCATCCCCAAGCCCTGGTTGGCTAGAGCCCTGGCTGGCTAGAGGCCTGGCAGGAAATCCCTTCCTACTGCTAGTTGAAATCCCTTCCTACTCCTCCCATTGAAAACTGAGAAGCCATTCCATCAGAGACTGCAGGATTGGAAGATAGGGTTTGTGCTGCAGAGTTTGAGTTCCTTTGTGAATAGGGCCAGCCCACAACATTTTGGCACCTGAGGTGGGGAGCTCAAATGATGTCCTCATGCCCCCTCGCTTGGGCCAAAACTTTGAAAGGTCTCAATTCTGCCTTCTTCCTGTTCTACTCCTCTCATGGTACTGCTCTGCTACCTATCCCAATAAAGGAGAGCTAACAACTTAAAATGCCTTGTTCAAAAATTATAAGTAACACTTAACTTTCAAACGCCTGAACAGCAAATGCAACTTTTCTTGTCTTCATAGTAAACAATGGCATTTTTATCTGTTTGAATAAATAAAGTGGTCCTTTCTGTGCCTTCTTGGTTGCAAAGATTTGAACTACTTCCTGAATTTCCACAGTCTGGGCCAGCTCATGCTCTACTGAGATGGTTGCAAGGCTGACCAGCCTCTCCTGTGTCATTGTGGCGCGTAGATGTGTTTTTATTAACTTCAGCTTGGAGAAGCTGCGTTCTCTACTGTTAACTGTTACAGGAAGTGTTAGAAATATGTGCAGAGCAAAAAAGTATTTGGAAAGAGGGTGGTCATCTTATTTGTGCACATATATTCCAGAACAGCCTTTGGAGTTGATCCTGCTGAAATGTATCTTGAAAGGGCCTCATCACCTAAATCAGTTCATCACCTAAATCACTCGCATCAATGTTGCGCATGTGTCAACACTGTCTCTAGTGCCCTGCATTGCTGGTGTAGGTGTTCTTCAGGTATAGTGAGGAGTTTTGGAATATCGTACAACATCCCAGATATACTGCTGTGTTCCTTGAGCTGCATGAAACGTTCTTCAACTGACAGTATTGCACAATCAGCATCTGGTTAAAGAATTCAACTTTGAATTGTTGTTTGGGGTCTCTTATGGGATTATCCCGTGCCTCGTAATCAAAATGTCGTCTTCTTCGGTGACTCTTGTATTCTTGAATGGGTGGGAAAATAGCTTCAGTGTGAAGTTCCTCTGCCAACTTCTGTACACTCTTCAGAACATTTTGAAATCCCTCATCTGACCGGTAACACTGTAGGTATGACTTTGCTTTGTCAGTTGTTCCATTGCTCCAGATATATCAAGGTCAACACCTTGGAGTCTCTTGCTTACAACATTTATTTCAAACAATATGTCATGCCACAACACTAAGCACACAGAAATTTGAAGTTATGTATGCTTCTGGTGATTCCATTTCCCTCTGCCACTGTTCTCCCACGAACAGTTCCTGTCATAGCATTATCCTCCATAATGGCAACTATGGCATCATCTATCTTCCCAATTTGGTGTTTGATAGGCTTTATCGCCTCCACTCGACTTCCCCGTTGTGTGGCACTCAGTGGTTTCAGTGTCAGAGAGGATGTTCCCAGATGTTGCTTCAAAATTTGCCATCATTGAGTTGATGCAGAGAAAATGCATAGAGGCTTTGAATTACATTAAAAAATTCAGCACCCTCACTAGAAGCTGATGCCAATCACTGACCACCAAGTTCAATGAATGAGAACTGCCTAGGACAAAAAGAGCTCGAGTGTTTAACTCTCAGATCCGTGTCTGCACTCCTCTGTTCTTTCCTCTCATGTTGGCACCATTATTGTAGCCCTGACTTCTCATGTCAGCTATCGCAATACCCATATCTTCCAGCTTTTTAAGAAGCACATTTGTTATACCAGCTCCTGTAGTATCATCAATGTCAATAAATTCTAGAAAATGCTCTCTGACAGTCACCATTGCAGGGACATTTTCACTAGATTCTGTTGTTGTTACAAAGCGCATCATTAAAGTCATTTATTCCATATGGCTGATGTCAAGTGTGAAGTCCAGAATAACAGAGTAATATCTTGCTGACTTCAGATCTGCCACAATCTTCTGTTTGACTTTTGTTGCCAGTAATCGTATGATCTCATTTTGAACTGTTTTTTCCAAAGTAGTGATGTGTGTACATTTCTTGGGTGGTGACTCTTCTTAGATGCTCCTGGAGTAGAGCATCAAACTCAGCCATCAGTTCCACAATTTTAAGGAAGTTTCTATTTTTTGGCACATACAGCTGATCTGAAGTGCCACGCAGTGCTAGGTTTTGGGTAGCAAGCAGTCTCACAATGTCAGTGAGCCTTTTCAGAACATTTTGCTAGTAAAGAGACTCTCATGCAATCTTCTCTTGATGCTGATCATCTACGGTTGCCTTTAACCTTAGTCTCATCTCAAGCTTTTTCATGCTTTCTGGTGATTTGCTGCCTTCTCATGGCATGCCAGATTTCTAGCCAGATTTTTCCAGTCCTTTGTTCCTGTAGAACCCAATGTGGTTGGAACATTAGACTGGAAGAATTTGCAAAAAAACAGTATGCAGCATTCTGGGTTTTTTGAGTCCATAAGCCATGGCCTCTCCACAGTGTCACCATTGGGGATGTCACACCAGTAATGCATTGGATGGAAACTTCTGTTTTCATTGTCTTTGGGGAACATGAAGTTTTTCACTTCCTGTGGCCCATGCAGTACAAGGAAGTCTCTCAGGCTACTGCTCAAGTGGGTCCACAGTCCTGGATCATCTAGACTTAAGGAACTAAACTCAGCAGCAGCTATTTCGTGTGCCTGCACCACACTCTTCTCTGATCTACACTTTTCTTCAGGAATGTGCATGGTTACATCCATTTGAGATGGAGATATGGATGCTGCAGTAGCTGCCAGGTCACCTAGGAGATTGGTATATCTCCAATTATTACCTATTACCTTTATTACCTGCACTCTGACTAACTGGAAGATCAGGCATCTCCTCACTACTCACATCCTCACTGGGGCCAGAAGGCTCCCCATGAACATTTGTGTCTATGTATCTCAGGAGAGCTCCTTCCTGCTTAGATAGAAAAGCTTCCTTTGCTTGCTTGCTTTTTCTAAATGCTGCCCCAGAGGGCCATTTTCTTCTTTCACTCATGACTGCTGTTCTGTGCCAGCTATAGTGGCTCTCAACACTCAGTTGAAGGGGACAAATAAGCAGGCTGGTAGCAGGGCCTGAGTGAGAGAAGATATCAGCGTCTTAAGGGCCTAACTGGCTCCTACTACTTCAGTTGACTGCCGGTTCTCCTCAAGTGGGTTCAGGGAAGCAGCAGGAAAGAGGAAGCTCCCTGAGAAGCTGGTGTTAATCAGTCCAGGGTCCTGCGGGTGCTAGAGAGGTACATAAGAGGCTTCTCCTCCTCTCTTTCCCTGCAGCTCCTGCTGCTTTCTGTTATTCCCTCTCACCTTTTCTCCTGCCTGCCTGTTATGTCTCTTGTGCCCTCCTTCCTCCAACACAGCACTCCACCAGGAATTGATGGATTTATTAAAAAGTGACAACATTTTTCTGACTAAAGGGAAGCCTCTTTTATATAGGGAACAGTTCCCAATGACTTAGCTGCTCTGTACACAGTTCTGTATCTATTTTTATCAGATTTTTTTTCTTTCCCCATCTCTGCTTAACCTTTTCAGTCTCTATTTGTTTTTCACTCTGATGGCTTTCGGCTCTATAATGCACCGTGTTCCCTTACGTTTTCTCTCTCCTCTCTGCTCCTGCTGTCATCCTGTCCTAGGTGGAGGGCAAACCCAGGAAAACTGGAATTTACATCAGATTTTCAAGTCATAATATTCAAGTAGATTCAGTTTTAGGCAAAGTGAATTCTGCCTTCCCTAGGAGAAACCAGCTGCTTTGATGTCCCCTTTTCTCTATTAATGCTACGTGGTCTGTGCCAGTTTGTTCTTACAGCACTGTAAGGGCTAAGATATTTGAAACCTCAGGACTGCATATTCCCTGAAGTGACCTTTTATCTATTGTCTATAACGTTTTTCATGGCATACAGGTTTACTTTGCTACTTTGCTACAGTTCCTTCTGTCATGCTGAGGGCTGTAAGACAATAACAATTGATTGTGACTGCATTAGCATGTTGATAGGATTACAACATTCTAGCCAAATGCTTCCACGAAGTGTAAGATCTCAAATAAAATTCAATAAGTGTAGGATAAAATAAATCTTTGAAAAGTATATTGGTCTGTGTAGCAGCATCAAGACCTACACACTGCTGAAATCATCATTTAATGTATTCCATGCACTGCATCCAACATGAATTTTTAATATTTAGGAAGGCAGAAAAGACACTGTGAGCTACATTTAGATTTTGCAGCTGGAACCCAACACTTCAGAGATCAAGCTTTCCAATATAGGATCATGCAAAAAATATGTATGGATTTGTTGCCTCCCAATAGTCCACCACATTGACTTGTTGAAATGGAGCATTAGATTAGCAACTATTTAGAGCTTGTCTATACAGTGAGTAACTGCTCATGCAAGCCGGGATGTGAATCGTACAGCATACCAGCTTGCCGCACAATAACTCACCGCGTAGAAAAGCCCTTAATCTGTGCAAGAAAATCCTCCTGAGAATGCAGAAAGGTTGGGTTTTGTGGGCAAAGCTAAGCCCTAGAAGAACAAGTGCTGATACATTAACACTCCTTTTATCTACAGTTTCTCCAAGGCCCTAATCTAACTGTCACTGAAGTTTTTCCAGTGATTTCAGTGGGACCTGGGTCAGGCTCTAGGGCATATAAAAGTCAAACGTTTGCTTCAAAAGGTTTCCACTTCTCACCCATAACTATGCTTTGAATTAGGATAACACAGTGCAGTACAGCTTGCTCGTTTGTTGAAATGTTTTCTCGGGTAACTCTGGCAAACAAAATTCTACAGCTATCTTTTATAATTATACGAGGAGCTCTAACTCCTGGTACCACACATGTGGACCACATATTTCCATGGGAATGAAGGCCACAGTCATTACCAAGTGCTTCCTTTTTCCTGGCAGCGAATTTAATATTATGGGCTGCGTGGGTACCACAGGCCTCATTCTAGATTGTCAACAGAGTGACTTGGTGTGTGTTTCTTGTGGTACATTTTTTAAAACTAGAAGAAACCAGGATTTCAGAAATAAGGAGCCCCACTTTCTAGTGTGCTAATGTTCTTTACCAGCAAACCCCTCTTCTGTAGGATAGCCCCAGTTTTCATGAAGCAAAATTGTGTTCTGTAAGCTAAACTGCAGTTTGGGTTGCAGAATGTTGAGGTATCAGAGGTAGCCCATCATCCACAGTGTGGTTATCATGAACATCGTCACAGGGGCCTTGATGGTCACAGCTCTTACTTGGCCATGTAGAGGAATAAAAGGAATAACCCCTCCTGGCTCTCCTACTGAGATTGTGAATATTGCCTTGGTGAGTAGAGCAAGGATGTCTTGCCCAATACTACTCCCCCCAAAATTGAGTGGGCAGGGAAGAGGATGAAGGGGGAGTAGATGGAGACTTCACTTTGCTCTGCAGCCTCTCCCACCTTCAACCCCCCACCACAGCCAGAGAAGCTGTGTGAGAACGTGGAGTTGAGTAATTTCCTCAGAGCAAGGGGGACCAGGGAGCGACTTTCAACTAGTTTTGCAAGCCCAGGTGTGATACAGGGGCTAAGACCAAGCCAGGCTCTTTTTGAAACTCATCTTTTAATATTTCATTGCCTATTCCTACTCCCAGCTCCAGTGAGCAGAAGCTACCAATGTCATTGACCTAATGATTGATTAGTATACTTCGTGTAATGCACAGAATGTTACTAGAGAGTGTGGTATGCTTGATGGAATGAAACTACATAATTCTGCTCTGAAGTCACAAGGATTAGACATTGTCTTTGTCTGGTTAGTGGGAGAAGTAGAAGACACTGCACCTAAAAGAATATCTTTGCAACTACTGCTGTTGCTGGCCCCGGCTCTCTCTTGTTAGTGCTTTTGCCGTGTTTGTAGCAGTGCTTTGCAAGGGAGGAAGTGGGGAGTAGATCAAGCCCTTGCTCCATCCTTCTTCCACCTTTGCCTACTGAAGTGTAAGAACCATTTGGTTAGGCTTTGGCTGCCCTCAGGTAGAAGCACTGTGCAATTTGGATGCTTTCTTTCTCTGTATCCCTCTGTTCCTTCTGCTCTTGCTGTTCCCTTTTACGGGTAAGGAAGAGTGGTCCTATGGATAAGTGGCATGTCCTAGATTCTTTTCCTGGCTCTTCCTCTGACTTCCTTGGGGAAAATCACAAAATATCTCTGGGTCCTAGGTTTATCACCTGAAATATGGGGATCGCAATGCAACCCTGATTCACAAGGGTGTTGGAGGCTAAATTAATGTTTGTAAAGATGCTCAAATGGAAGGCACTGGATAATGTCAGGGCATTTCTATCCTCTCTATTTAGTTGCTGTCAGTCTTGCATTTCTCAAAGCTCCTGACCTATTTTTCAGATTCTTCTTCTAATTTCCATGATAAAACAAAATTATTTGCTCCTTCTAATTATATATATTTTTTCAAGTACAAAGCCAAGAAACAGAATAAACAGCAGAAATACAGATGTCACTTTCAGATGCTTACTGGCATGCAGCATGGGTTCTCAGCCTGAGTTCAAGACCTTTGGTATGCCTTGATCCCAAACCACATTAAAGGATCAAAAGGGTAGCCGTGTTAGTCTGGTTCTGTAAAAGCAGCAAAGAATCCTGTGGCACCTTATAGACTAAGAGACGTTTTGCAGCATGAGCTTTCGTGGGTGAATACCCACTTCTTCGGATGCAAGTAGTGGCAAGTATTCTTTGTGCCACAGGATTCTTTGCTGCTTTCACATTAAAGGAGGGTTCCAAAATTTTATTTTGTTGTGATATGGGGCTCATGATGTGGAAAAAGTTGAGAGCCACTGACATATAGCATTATCCCCAGCATTTCTCCAAGATCAAAGGGAGTGAGATTTTCACAAGTGTTCCACTTTACTTATCATTGGGGTGACATTCTTTGTACAAAAAAACCTCCACATCACAGCAAATGGAATTACTCTTTTGAACTCCACATGTACTTAATTTGGACAAAACACTTTTGCTGGCCAAAAAAAAAAGAACCAGTGCAAAGTGACTTCTCACCATCATCCATAATTCTTCAAACTAGGCAAAATCCCAAATTAATAGAGTGTCTAGATGTGAAGGTTTTAGTGCTGCTATAGCTGTGAGCCCAGATTTGCTGAGTGATTATTCATCCTGGTCAGAAAGCAAAGTCCATTGGATGTTTAATTGCTAAGGGAAATCCAGTGGAAGCTAGGAAACTAAGGCGGGGAGAAGGTGCAATAAATATTTAAGATCCTGTGAATGTGTATGTTTTAGTCTCTAAGTCTTTCTAAGTCAAACTTGGTTCTGGTGAACTTTGGCCTGACAATTTTCCTTAGCCACAGCCAAAAATTTAGCATCCCAAGGTGGTTATCACTTCCAATATCAGTACCAGGGAAGCTCCTTGTTTTAGCTCTGTTAATCCCAAAACGAAATCGTTTTTGCACCATGATGTGGTTGATCTGGCTGTGATGTAGACCATTAGGTGCATGCCATATTAATTGTCTGGATGCTTTATGTGCACCTAATGTGTTTGCAAGAACCAGATTGTTATAGCTGGCAAACTCCAAAAGTCTTAATCCTCTCTCATTGGTTACCGTATTACAGAAAGGGCCACAATAATCTCACCAATCTGCCTGTGCGTTAGTACCCACTTTAGTGTTCCAATCTCCTTGTACAATCAGGATATCTTTCTTGTGTACCTTATCAATGATGTCTTGGAGCTGATTGTAAAAATCTTCAATTTGCTCATCGTCATAGTCTGTTGTAGGAGCATAGACTTGTACCACTGTGATATTAAATGGTTAAAGCAATGATTGGCTGAAAATTTGCCCTGCTGCTTGCTCTAGAGGAAGATATAGAAATGATGACCAACAATTTTGATGCTGTAATGAATGAGGCAGCAGTGGACATCCTTGGGAAACATCGTAAGAAGACAAAACCATGCGTCACAAATGAAATACTACAAGTGTGTGACAGTAGAAGAGAACTTAAGAGAGACAAGAACAGCACTGAGGGTGTTGATAAATACAGAGCAATTGGCAGAAAGATCAAGAAAGGAATGAAGGTGACCAAGGAGATATGGCTTGAAAAACAATGCTCTAAAACTGAAGAATGTATCAATAATAAAAATAGCAAATGAGCCTTCCAGGTTGAAAAATATCTGACGAAGAAAAGATGGACCAAAGCGAACGCAGTTCAAGACAAAGAAGGGAAAGGTCTTACAGAAGAAAGGGACATCATCAATAGGTGGACAAACTACTGCTCTGATCCATACAACCACCAGACAAATGGAGATCCTAGTGTCTTAGACAGCCCAGATTCAGCATAGGATGATAACTTTCAAATACTATATGAAGAAGTGGACACAGCTGTGAAATCACTCAAGAACAGAAAGGCTATAGGTATTGACAACATCTCAGCAGAATTTATGAAATTCGGAGGAGAAATATTAGATGTACTCACGAAGTTCTGCAACAAGATCTGACAGACTGGTGAGAGGCCCTCCACATGGACACAGTCAGTAATCATCACTCTGCCAAAGAAACGCAACCTGCAATTGTGTCAAAATTACCGGATCACAAACTTAATTACCCATCCTAGTAAAGTGATGTTGAAAGTCATATTGAACAGATTGAAGCCACAAGCAGAGAACATCATTGCTGAAGAACAGGCTGGAAGTACCACAGAACAGATTTTCAACCTTCATGTTCTATGTGAGAAGAACTTACAACACCAGCAGGACATCTACCACGTATTTGTTGACTTCAGGAAGGCATTTGACAGAATGTGGCACAAAGTTCTCTGAGCAACCATGAAGAAGTACAGCTTATTGTTACCATTAAACAACTGTATGCCAAGGCCAGCAGTGCAGTTCTCGTCAATGGCACAATAGGAGTGTGGTTTTGCACCATTGTTGGAGTCCGGCAAGGCTGCCTTCTTTCGCCCACACTGTTCAACATCTACTTGGAGCACATAATGATGATGCCCTAGAAGATCACATATGCACAGTCAGCATTGGGGGGCGAACAATCTCAAATCTTTGGTTTGCTGATGACAACAGTGGCCTGGCAGGCAGTGAAGATGAACTTGCCAACCTTGTGAAACGACTGGATGAAACCTCCGCAAAATATGGCATGGAAATCAGGGCAGAAAAAAACAAGCTGATGGCAAACAAACGTGATGAGATCAGTTCACACATCACTGTCAGGGGACAAGAGCTGGACACAGTGAAACAGTTCTAGTATTCGGGGACAATCATCAATGATGAAGGATCCAAGGCAGAAATTCAGGCAAGAACTGTGCAAACAACAGCAGCAGTGGCAAAGCTAAAGCCAATTTGGAGAAATAAGAACATCTCCCTGGAATCCAAACTGAAACTGCTGCACACATTGGTCATCTCCATTATTCTGTTTGTGTGCAAGACATGGACCCTTATGGCAGAACTTGAATGGAAAATACAGGTAGTAGAGATGAGATGCTTCTTTAAAATCCTGGGCACCTCCTACTTCGACCACGTCACTAATGAAGAGGTCAGCAACATCATCACCCAATGTGCTGGGTCATATACAGACCTCCTGATGACCGTGAAGAAGTTCAAGCTGAAGTGGTATAGCCATGTAACAAGACCATCTGGTCTATTCAAGATCATCCTCCAAGGAATAGTACAGGGGAAGAGAAGAAGAGATAGACAGAAGAAGAGATGGATTGACAATGTGAAAGAATGGACTTTGTGGAGACTCAAGCACTGACACACAATTGTCGGGGTGGAGACAACAGGTTGATTGCTCATCAGTGATGATGCCCAATGCAGTTATGGGAGTAATGATGATGATTTCATAGAATATCAGGGTTGGAAGGGACCTCAGGAGGTCATCTAGTCCAACCCCCTGCTCAAAACAGGCCTAATCCCCAGACAGATTTTTGCCCCAGATCCCTAAATGCCCCCCTCAAGGATTGAACTCACAACCCTGGGTTTATCAAGCCAATGCTCAAACCATTGAGCTGTCCCTCCACTTCATAAAACCCTCACTCAGAAATGCCAGAGAGATCAGAAACAAAACTATATGGTAAAACCTCAATACTCTCCATCTTATCAGTAAATAGCAGTGTGGCTTTTTGAATGTTTGGGGCCAGGCTCAGAGCTGATGCGTAAGACTCGCTTCCGATGAGTCAGTGAACAGAAGGAGGTCTACGTTGATGCAGTATGTTTTGAGGAGCAAGAAAAAGGTGTAAGTCAAGGAGGGGGGTGGCCTAGTTTATCTTCTATCTACTTACACCCTCCTGTATATTGCTTTTCTTTGTACTCCTCTTTGATGCCTTGGTGCGAGACTTCCTGAAAGTCACATTAAAACTCCTTACACTCAGACTCAGTGAGGAGAGGGGAGGGAGTTGTTACACTGTGGTAAGTGGGCGTGAGTCTAAGCGAGTCTTGGGCTACATGAGGCTATGCTGGTGCGATATGCATGTTGGGGCGTTGTGAGAAGGTAGGGTTTACACGACAGTAGCTCCCTCTAGACTTCCTGCACTTGTTCACACCCACCTGTGACTCTGACTCTTGGCTGTTTTAATGGAATGTGCATCTCACAGCCCTTTTGATCTAACTCTTTTCCATTTTAGATACGATGACTACACATATTTATGACGTCCTGTACAGTGAGTGCCAGATGATGGCTGCTCCAAAACCTGTGCCCTGGGGGAGGGGGCTCCCACACCAAATACTCCCACAAAGGAAGAAGCAATGATATGACCTCCCTCACTCTGCAAGCGCAGGAGATCGGGGAGGGTACCCTAGCATAGCTGTGAGTGCTGACTAGCCCCGAGGAGGTATGCCTGGGCACTGCTGTCACAGCAGACTGAGGCTGACAAGCTGTGCTGGTAAGGCAGGGTGAGGAGGAAGGAGTGCAACAAGGGTGACTGTACAGGGGATACCCTTTCCACTCTCCCTTCAAAGCATTCTAGCTGCTCCTCCCATAGATACACACAGTTATCCAAGAGGAATCATCTCAGATACGGATTTGGCTCATCATATTTATTGGTCTTATACTTTGATTGAGAGTGAATCAGATAAACACCAGAATATGGTACAATGACATAAACTGTAGTCTGAGTGGCTGTTTGTGCTACCATGTTCACTGCAATATATAGTACAGTGTGAATATATTGGAAAAAGTGCATTGCTGTTTGAATTTTGTAGTTTGTTTCCTTGTTCTGATGTCTTTACTTAATATTCCCTGTCCTTTGTTATTTCTAGGAGCTGGTGGGGAGTAATCCTCCACAAAGAAACTGGAAAGGAATTGCAATTGCTTTACTTGTTATTCTGGTTATCTGCTCCCTGATTGTCACCTCTGTTATACTCCTGACTCCAGGTATTTATAACCTTTAACTCGCTTGCGTTCTGTTTTTCTTTTGTAATTTTGCACTTCCAAGGGTAGAGACATGATAAAGTGAATGCAAAGTAGAGATCAAATAGTTTCCTATTCTTTAGCTTCCTTTAACATTGGGTGCATAACACTGTCCAGAACATTGTTTTATATCAGGACTCTCTAGAGTCCTGATCCAAAGCCCTTTTATGTTGATAGAAGGATCCATTTGACTTCAGTGGGGTTTGGATCAGACCCCAGCTCTTTATTTTTCTAAGACTGTAAAACACAACCGTGTACTACACAGCTTTGTAGTGGAGTAAATAATTTATACTTCCCAATGGGTCATCTTTAAATTTCATCTTTCAGCCATATTCTGTACGCCTAGCCTTTGTAAATTACTTCTCTTACGATAACTGCCAAGTACCAGGCAGAGGCCATAGGCTTGAATTTTAATGTGACATCATTATGTTTATTGATTATTACGTATTTCTATGGCTCGTAAATTTCCATGGCTATTTACAGAATAGAGGTAAGATGCTTTCCCTGCCCTGAAGAGCTGACAATCCAAACAAGACAAGAGAAACAAATGTAAGACAAGACATAGCACAACAATTCAGTAACAGGAAGGTTTAGTGGTTGCTAAAGATGGAGGGTGGAAGGTTTCCCTGAAGAGATGGGTTTGTCGGAGGAAAAGAGAGGGCTCTCTGTGAACAAGAACAGGTGGGTGGTTGCAGGCCTACAGAGCAACATGATAAGAAGCCCAGAGCCAAAACGGGGAAAGGAGACAAAGGGAAGCAACAGGAAAGAGAAGAACATAGGGCATGCAAATGCAAGCTGTGGGAGCAAGATTGCACCAAATTTTGTGTAGGTACCAGTGCTCCATGTACTCCTTAGTAAGTTTGACCTACCTTCTGTGGCAAGATGGCTGGAGTCTACAATCCCAGAGATTCTGTGTCAGCCTCAGATAGAAACCTGCGTTTCTTGATTTATTACATTAAATATGAAAATGAATTAGACAACCACTACATTATCCCTTCTGCTATTTAACTTGATACCATATTCAATTTATTTGATTCAGCCCTCTAAATTTTAAGTGTGCTGCAGAATTTTGAACTAGGTCTTCAGCTGGTGTAAATGGACATGGCAGTATCGACTTAAGTATAGCTATGCCAAGATCAGTGGGCTGACGATCTGGGTCCTAGTATTGGAAACACAACACTGCATTGTAGGATTTATCAGATGGAAGGTAGAGGTTTGGCTAGATGGGGTAGGGGGCAGTTGCAGTGTTTGACACCTGAAAAGATGTAGCTGTCAGTTTGGCATTGTGGGATAAGCACATTAGATGGATGTTTGTGCTAAAATGATCCACAGCGAAGTAGTTAAGGTTACTGTTTAAACTTCATAGTTAGGTTTCAAAGTTAACACCCCATTGAGATGAATCTTTCTGTTCAGGGCACATTGAGCTATTTTTTTAGGTTTTCTGCTGACTCAGCTTGCATCATCTAGGCAGGTAGACATTTTCCTGCACTGAATCTTCAGAGCTAGTAGTTGGTGAACAATTTGTCATTGAAGTAATCTGCTGTGATTCAAAAGACATATAGGGAACAGATATGATGAGTAAGCTCTTATTTTTACATAATTGTGTGTGTGTGTGTGTGTAAGCACATGTGTGCATACATAGGTAATAGGTAATAATTGGAGATATACCAATCTCCTAGAACTGGAAGGGACCTTAAAAGGTCATTGAGTCCAGCCCCCTGCCTTCACTAGCAGGACCAATTTTTGCCCCAGATCCCTAAACGGCCTCCTTGAGGATTGAACTCACAACCCTGGGTTTAGCAGGCCAATGCTCAAACCACTGAGCTATCCCTCCCCAGGGCTACCTTTTGTCTCATGGAATGTACATATATGATATAACTATAGGAACATACAGAGCAAATAAAATGTAGTGTCATTTTACTGTAGTGTCACTGTAAATAATAGTGTCCCAGACTCAATCCTACAATTGCCACCCCTATAATACCAGTAGTCCTCTTCCTGTTGGCCCGCTGCTGAAAACCTCTTCCTTTGTCCAGTTACTCTTCCCTCATACCTACATTTAACAGATCTATCACTTACCTGGAACCAGCTCTCAGTTTAGTCTGTTGCTTTGAGCCACTGGTCCAGTGGCCCACTCTGCAGTGTTCCCCCAGGCTTGCAGTGCATATATCTTCAGGAATCAATCATGAGCATGATGCAAATACCCTAAGTAGGTAGAGTCTGAGGCACTTTGGGAACCCACAGCTGAGTTCAGGATTCTTGGTAGTTCATCGATCCGATGATGACAAATCTGAGCAAATCATCTATTGTTGGTCTCATGGTGTGCCCTCTGACGACTGTACAAGCCAATTCTAGAGGTGCACATTTTGCTGCAGATGGTGCATGGGAAGTTCGCGGTCAGTGGGTTGTGCGCTGCTGATGCTCTGTGACGTTGTTCGCGTGCCTCTTGTAGACGCCGGCAGCGGTCTTCCTCAAAGGCGATGCAGGTATTTCTGACTGTTGCATGCCACTGTGTTCTGTCGCTGGCGGCATCCTCAAGGTCCCCAGGTTTGATACTGCTGTACTGCAGATTGGCTTTGATGGTGTCCTTGTAACGTTTCCGTGGACGACCTATATGCCGGATGCCCTGGGAGAGCTCACCATATAGAAGCTAGTGGGGGATTCTGTTGGCATCCATGTGGCTGACATGACCGGTCCAACATAGCTATGACTTCATGATCATCATTTCGATGCTTGTCATCTGGGCTCTCTTGAGGACCTTGAGGTTGGGCACTTTGTCTTGCTAGCGGATCTTCATGATGTTGCGGAGGCAGCGCATGTGGAATGCTTCAAGCTGCTTGATGTGACACCTATATAATGTCCATGTTTCGCACCCGTACAAAAGAGATGAGAGAACAACAGCTCTGTACACAAACAGTTTTGTTGACATCCGGATGTTGTGGTGGTTTAAAACTTTGACACGCAGACAGCCAAGTGCCTGGCTTGCTTTGGATATTCGTGCGTTGATCTCATTGTCCAGTGATCCATCACTGGATATGACACTACCCAGGTATTTAAAGTTCTCCACTACTTTAAGCTGAGTGCCATCAATGCAGATACTCGGGACAGAAGCATTTGATCCAGGTGCAGGTTGATGAAGAACTTCTGTCTTTCCGAGGCTGATAGTTAGTCCGAAGAGTTGCGAGGCCTCAGCAAACTTGTTGACAATGTGCTGAAGATCATTTTCAGTGTGAGCCATGAGAGCACAGTCGTCGGCAAAGAGTGCCTCAAGAAGGAGTTTCTGCACTTCTTAGTCTTTGCATTCAGGCGACGGAGGTCAAAAAGTGAACCATCGTGCCGGTATTTCAGATATATACCTCGGTCCAGATCTTTCATTGCATGGTTAAGGACGCATGCAAAGAACAGGTTAAATAGGACAGGAGCGAGAACACATCCTTGTTTCACGCCATTGGTGATATTGAAGGGGGCTGATGTGGCTCCATCAGACAATACTTTGCCTGTCATGCTGTCATGAAAAAGGCGTATAATCTGAACAAATTTTCTTGGGCAGCCAAGTCGTGTTAGAATGGTCCAAAGGGCTTCCCTGTTGACGGTATCAAACGCCTTTGTCAGATCTATGAAGACAACATACAGGTGCATATTCTGTTCAATGCACTTCTCTTGTATTTGTCTGACAGCAAACACCATGTCGACTGTGCTCCGGCCAGGTCGGAAACCACATTGACTTTCAGGTAGATTTGCCTCGGAAATACTGGCTATTAGGCGGTTCAAGATGATTCGGGCGATGATCTTCCCACCAATGGAGAGGAGGGATATGCCTCTATAGTTTTCACATTCTACTTTGCTGCCTTTGTTCTTGAAAAGAGAGACAATAGTAGCGTTGCGGAGGTCCTGTGGTATGTTTTCTTCCTCTTAGATGCTGATGATCACGCTGTGGAACGCTGCTAGTGCTGCTGGACCTGCTGCTTTGTATATCTCTGCTGGTATCCCATCTTTTCCAGGAGCTTTTCCTGAACTGATCTGGCTAACAGCTTTCTTAATCTCATCTATAGTGGGCGGAAAGTCAAGATCTGTCAGAGCAGGTTGTTGTGGAATTTCATTGAGGACATTATTATTCACGGTTAATGGTCTATTGAGAAGGTTGCTAAAGTGTTCTCGCCATCTTTCGTTGATGCCTTCTTTATCTCTAATCAGTGTTGTGTTGTCTGATGAGAGCAATGGGGTGGTCCTTGGTTTAGAAGGTCCATAGACAGTCTTAATGGCACTGAAGAACATCTTTGAGTTGTGAGTCTCAGCATAGTGCTCAATTTCTTTGGCTTTGCTCTCCCACCAGTTGTCTTGTATCTGACGGAGGTCTTTCTGTGTTTTGCTCTGAAGGTACTTGAAATGGCGCCGTTTAGAGACTGAGGAGTCATTCTGCCATTTGATAAAGGCTTTTCTCTTTACTTCCAGTGCTGAGCATATTTCTTCTTGGTTCTCATCACACCAATCCTGATGTGTTCTTTTCTTTGGTCCAAGAGATGTTATTGCTGTGTCAGTCACTATCTGCTTGAACTGGTCCCACTTTTCGGTTACAGTACCGATCAATTGTCTATGGGATGTCAGTTTGTCATTAAGACTCCTCTGGAAATCGTTGAAACACTGAGCATCCTTCAGTTTGGCTATGTTGAAAGCAGGTCGCACATGCTTAGGGCGTTTGTGCCGAGAGGGAGCGATGTGAAGTTGAAGAGACATCCTGACTAATCTGTGATCTGTCCAGCACTCTGTGCCTCGCATTACTCTGGTGATCAGTACGTCTCGGATGTCTCGCCTTCTGACAATGGCATAATCTATCAGATGCCACTGTTTGGACCCAGGGTGCATCCATGTCGTTTTGTATTTTTCCGCTTGTCAGAACAGAGTGTTGGTAATGGTCAGGTCATTTTCAGAACAAAGGCTCAAAAGGAGTAGTCCATTGCTGTTCATTTTGCCTACACCATGTGGCCCGGTTACTCCTTTCCAGTTCTCGCTGTCAGCCCCGACTCGGGAATTGAAATCTCCAAGTAGGAGTAGTTTGTCTGTTACAGGTGTGGCCTTGATCAGTCTGTCGAGATCTTCATAGTATTGTTCCTTTGAGTTGTCAGAGCATGTTAGAGTGGGTGCATATGCACTGATGATGGTGGCATGACGTTTGGCATTTAGTGGGAAGCGTAATTTCAGCAATCTTTCATTGATACCCACTGGAAGGTCTGGGAGTTGATGCATCAATGAGATTTTTATTGCCAGACCAACTCCATGTATTCTGTCCTCTGTCTCAGTCTTACCCTTCCAGAAGAAGGTGTAACCTCTTCCTGGTTCACTCAAGGAACCTTCCCCAGGCAATCGTGTTTCACTTAATGCTGCTATATCGATGTTGTAGCGGGCTAGTTCTCTAGCAACGAGAGCTGTCCTTCTCTCAGGTCTTGCAACAGCTTCTCAATCCAGGAGGGTACAAACATTCCATACACCAATGGTAAGTTTCCTCACATTTTTCTTTTGGTTTCGGCCGCAGGTTGGGTTAAACTGCCAGCCGCAGCTTGCTGGCCAATTGTTGTAGGGCAGGCAATTTTTAGGCCACCTTTTCTAGGCCCCTCCCTTACTAGAGTGAGCAGTGCTGTCCTGAAGAGGGCTGCTCAGATGCCTGGGATGCTGCCGGGCAACTCTGCTGCCCTAGGTACAGAGCTGGACGACCACCTATCCACAGGCCGCCTGCGTGCAGGATTGGGACTACGACTCCCAGTGGTAACCTCCACCTGTTGCTTTGCCCCTCCCCCATCGCCGCAGGACTTGGGTGGTATGATGATGATGTTTGATGATTTGCACAGGACCTGTGCGTGAAAGCTTTTTAAGTGGTAGAGCCGTTGCATGGGAGCAATCCCACTCTCTCGACCTTAGAAGCCAGACACCAATGGTACGAAAAATTGTCACGACTGGTAACTTCTTTGGTTGCAGTGGATGGCATTGACGTCATTCGTGCCTCGTCAAGCCCTTGGCTGTCCACAAAGCGTTGCAGAACCGCCTTCTTGGCCGGTGGATCTTAGTGATCTTTTTCACCCAGTCCACCAGAGCTGACGTTGCATGCAGGGTAGGCATATCCCTAATTCACTGAAGGTTTGAGTCCCATCAGTTACACTCACCTGGTTTAGCCAGCCTGTCGAAGCCATTGCCCGGGGTGTGGCCACTGCGCATGCTGCAGCTACTTGGAGCCACAAGTGAGAGCTGAGTGACAGGTGGGGACCAAAGTGGATGGACCACCCCCGAAGGGGTACGACAAGTCCCCCCATCAATGGTACTACCCCTCCTGGGCACCCCATACACCCCAGTGCAGGTATCCTGAGTGCAGGATTACAATACAGCTTTAACCAAAGCAGCAGTGATTAATTGTATCCATGCCTAGCACATGATGGTGGGGTTTTCATGCAGGGTCAGAGTCAGGGCATGCTCTTCAGAAAGAAAGGTAAGTGGTAGGTGTGGAGAAGGGGGAGGTTAGGTGGCTGGAGCCCAGTAATTGAGGAAGAGGGTTTTATATACCTTTTTCAATTTCTCTTCCAAATTGATCAAAACTTTTAAAAAAGGTTTTAACTCTGGATTCAATTTCCGGTTAGGCTGAGATTCATGCTGGTTCAAATGTTTAAGAAACAGGTCACTCTCCCTGTTTTAAGCTAGCCCATAAATTATGATCTGAGTTCATTACATGCATTAGAAAGTCTAATTAGTAACAACAGTGCTTAATTTTCAACTGCCTTTTTATTTCTTATTTTACAAAGCCCTACTAAAACTGTGAGATTTCAGTCATTTATATTCCTTTAGACTTGCAGCGGCAGCATTTTCAAGTCCTGTATCTGCTTGTCTTAGTGGATATTTGCCAGTGAGAATCTGCTTGTGCAAAATTGCCCACAAAACCCATAGTAGTTTGTGGCTTCAAATACAGGTTTGTGTGAGTGCAGCTCTTCCAACCTGCTTTGAAATGCAGGGCCAGTTCCAGCTGCACATTCACATCAATGAAAAAACACCCAAAAACTTTCCTTGAATCCAGTGTTGTAGGATTGATACTTTACCAAACAATATTTACCCCCTTCTCACAAAAGGTGATAGAAACTAATCTGTAAAACAAAACAAAGTAAGAGAGGCTTGCTATCAGTTGGCCCAATCCTGCAGTGAGTCCTCAATCAAACTTCTCATTGACTTGAGTAGGTGTTTTGCCTAAGGAAGATCTTCAGGATCAGGCTCTGTATTTGGAAAGCAAAGCTAAGCAATGACTTTATGCATGTTTCCTCTTAGGGTAGGTCTATACTTACCTGCCGGGTCGACGCGTAGAGTTCGACTTCTCGGAGTTCGAACTATCGCGTCTAATCTAGACGTGATAGTTCGAACTCCGAACGCGCTCCCATTGACTCCGGAACTCCACCACCACGAACAGCGGTGGCGGAGTCGACGGGGGAGCCGCGGACTTCAATCCCGCAGCGTCTGGACGGGTGAGTACTTCGAACTAAGGTAGTTCGACTTCAGCTACGCTATTCGCGTAGCTGAAGTCGCGTACCTTAGTTCGACCCCCCACCCTAGTGTAGGCCAGGCCTTAGGGTATGTCTACACTGCAGCTGGAAGCATGCTTCCCAGTGCAAGACACCACCAGCTGTGCTCAAGCTAGAGTGCTAAAAATAGCAGCATAACTGGGGATTGTGTGTGAGGCAGCTCAGAGACAAACCTGCCCAGACCCCCTAGTTATATACTCAGACAGCTAGTCCGAGCCATCGCCTGTGCTACCCCGGCTTTGCTGCTATTTTTAGCATGCCAGCTCAAGCAAAGCTAGCACATGTCTGTCTATCCATGCTGGGAAGCAACCTCCCAGCTGCTGTGTAGAGGTACCCTTAGTCTTTAACACTTTCTGGAGATACACTTCAAGATTGTTCCCTTCAAGTCTGACCTTTAACTGTATAAGTAAGTGCATCCAATTCCCTATTAAATTTTTAGCAGGTGTCACAGGCACAGAGATAGTGTGAAAGGCAGTCACTGTAAAACATTAGCTCACTGAGCACTACCGGCAGCTGCACAGTCGGTGAGCCATGAGCATGACCTAGTGTGCCTAGCATCACGCAGGCTGTTCTAAAACAGTGGCAAAAACCCCTCATAATGTTTTTCTATTTTATTTTCTGAATTTCTGTTGTTGAATTTCCTGTTATTGTAATTGCCCAGAGGAGACCTGAGCATAAGTTATAGTAACCTTTCCAGAATATGAGGCATGCAAAGGTGGCTTAAAGCCACCTTATCCTGCTGGGATATTAGTTTCTGTCTACCAGCAAGACACCAGAAATCCTATTTTTCTAGCTGCACAAATCTGGGTTTTACTGCTCTAGCTGTGGTAAGGTGTTACAGTGTTGCTGGGCCCAGTCTGCCTTGTTCAATAATCAGACCCAACTGAGAAGGAGTCACATGTTTCCTATAAAGGGCTGAGAGAACTTGGTTGGAGGTGGAGCTGTGGGAAGCAGGTGGGTTCCTGTGGTTGGTTCTGGAACAGTATAGGGAGATGGAAGGGGAAAGACTTTTGGGTTCCTGCTTGGTATGGGGAAGCTTTGTTTGTATTGCTTTGTGAGTGTGTGGTGTTGGCTGAAGGCACCTTATTCCAGCTGCTCAAAACACAGAACAGGGTCCTTGGTTAGTCTCCAACCTGAAGGTACATAGGCCAGCCCACTAACTGAGGTTAATGTTCTCCACAGCATGTTGTGGGCTACGTTGTACCCATTAGCCCAGCAGCGTGATGGTGAGGAGGAGAGACTGTGCCTCAGCAAGGCTGCTCTCTGTGTGTGAGGGGAACAATAGTGCTGCCTAATCCTCTGCTCCTTTGGAGTGTTAGGATTGCCCAGGCCCTATAGAGAGAGTGCCAGATAATGAAAGACTTGCTCGCATTTACGTTTGAATTCCCCTGTCTCCCTATTATTGTATCTCAGTGTACCATTGGATGAGTTCCAGACTCAAAGGATTCTTTCTAAGTCCTTCTGCCATAGAGCAGTTGCTACTGTTTTGTGGTCTTCTGTACCAAGATTTCTACACTTTTGATGTTGAAATTGATTCTCCTCCTATTATGTGAAGCTATATAGTGGGAGTCCTGTCCTAGTGCACGAGAGTTTGTGATGATAGCATCCAAGATATGTAGGAAGCATTTTGGGGGGGAGGCGGGGAAGGAAGGGCAATAGAAGTAGCATCATTAGGAGACGCAGTATGGGTGAATGATGCTGAGCCTATCCCTCTGCCAGCTACTAAGAAGTCTTCCAGAGTCTCAAAATTATGTGCATATAATCCAGAGAGCGGCTCTGTTTTCACTGTTCTTGCAAATGAAGTTTTGTCTTTTTATTATAAATGTACCTGAGTAGGGGGAAGATTTATAAAGGAGCCTAAAGATGCAGAGAGTCACCTAGTGGGATTTGCAAAAGCCCAGTTTAGGTACCTAACTCCCCCTGAAATAATTTGTAAATCCCACCAAGAACCAATCTGTATCTTTAGGTGCCTAACCACCTTTCTCAATCTAGACTTGTATTTTGTTTTTCTTTTCCCACTATTTTAATGTTTAATTTATGGCATAATTTAACCAGTGGTGTTAGAACAATCTCTGCAATAATGTCTGTTGCGATGACGAATACATTAAAAAAATAACCCAAGTTTTGTTCAGAAAAAACACATACTTTGATCAGATCTTGGTCCTTTTGTAGTCATTGGGACCCGGCATTTGCTCCTAATACACAGTATATATGAATTTCAGAATATTGGGCCAAAATTTGACTTTACATTGAGGTCGCATTATACCACTCAGCCTGCCTACAGGGGCCTTAACATGACTGAGAATTCGGGCCATGGTGTTCTCCCATCTATTCTGAAATGTGGAAGAGCTCAGCATGGGGAGTTGTATGCCATTCACAAATGTTGCATTTGCAGATAAATTTCAAATGAGCAATAACGCCTATTTCCTTCTGAATGTTTCACAGTTGAAGATAACAGCCTATCTCAAAAGAAGAAGATAACAGTGGAAGATCTGTTCAGTGCTGATTTCAAAATTCATGACCCAGAGGCCAAGTGGATAAGTGGTGAGTCTTACATGCACACTTGACAATAATTCTACTCTCACTTATTCTTTCCTCTCCCTGTCTTTCTCTTTCCCTCCTTTTCTCACTCTTTCTCCTGACTTGTGTCTCTAGTACCCACATTCTTACTCCAGCTTTCCTCAGGGTAAATGTGTACATTATATTTCTCCATTATACACAGCATCACATATGTGTCAGTAACCCCTGGAGGCCCCAATCAGGGCTGTTGGTAGGTGCCATTCAGACATGAAGTGAAAAAGCCCCTATTCCAAACAGCTTATAACCCTGGTAGCTGACAAGATGCAACAGGTTGTCAAAACAAATGGTTAGAGCACTATCATGGTCAGTCTTTATTTTACCATAAATAAATCTTCTGATTTATATTTTCATAATGCATCCCCTTGCCAAAATATTTTTTCCAGGCAGAGAGGTGAAGCGTTGCTAGGCAACTAGCAACACAGTGGTCCAGCAACAGCTGGTCTGCTCCTTGTATGTGAGCAATGTATTCTTTTTATCCTGTCTTGCAATCTATATTTTCCAGTACCAAGGGGAAGAGACAGAATAATACTAGAATTAATGTACACCATATTTGCAGCAGTGGAGATTGTTCTACGGATGCAAATTCCAGCCCCCCACTGGCATCTACTACAATCTAAATCGGCTCTTGCTGGAATGAAGCAACGCCATGCTGGACAGCTCATTTAGGGACCAACCTGACTCTCATTAAAGTGAATGGGAATCTTTCTATTGACTTTAATGGGAGCTGAACCAGGTCCTCGCTGTCGCTGTTTTTTTTAGGGGTTCTACCCTGTGGGAGCAATTTTAATCTCTGGAGGGGGGCGGGGAGAGAGATTGCCAAGGGAATAGGCTGGATCAGTGCATCCCTCAGGCACCCTAAGCACATCCATCTCTGGTCAGCCCCATCCACCTTTTTTTCTGCTGCACTAGCCGCTGGTGGAGAAGGCATTGCAGGCAGTGTATGCCACTGCAACCAATCGGCTACTTGCCAGAGGACTTCTGGCTGGTGAGTGCCCTTTTTCAGTTTCTGCACACCTGTTGAAATGTCTCTCCCAGTACTGCAATCTATGGGGAGAATAAAGGTGGAAATACTTCTTGCATTTAGAAGTTCAGAAACCATTCTTTAGCATTATTACTGAACCTTTTCATGCCTAAAGGCCCCAATCAAGAAGGCGCTCCACTGCTCTGGGCACTGTACAGACACCTATTATGAAACATTTCTTGCCCCGGGTGAATTTCTTTGATTATTTTGCTTCATAATATCCTATTCCTATGAATATTTTTGCACCTAAACTCTGCCACTAGAATATTTGTGGGATGATAACGCAATTTTTTTTTATTTGAACAAACATCAGGAGAATTTTCCAGCTCCACTTAGAGGTTTTCAAAAACTAATTTCTTTCATGGTTAAAATGTGTTTTTCTGCACAATATAATGTTCTTTTTTTTCCCCCTGTGCAAATACAAACTTTCCCAAACTGTTTGCATGCTGGTAATATCTATACGTTTTTATTAGACTCTAATTTTTGGCAGGCATTTTAACTCCCACATTGAATTGTTGGTAAAGGTCTGGATCCAGTGCCCACTGAAATCAATAGATCCTGTTGGACTTCTGTGGGCTTTGGATCATACCCAAATAATCGAAGGTTATATAAAAGTAAAAAAAATATTAATCTGTCATTGGTCAAGCCATTATAAACATTTCTGATTAAACGATTTCCCCTTTGGTGGTGGTTATAATAATTATGTTTCAGATTCTGATGTCAGGTTCACCAGTGTAAATCTGGAGGAACTCCATGAAACTAGTGATATTCCTTTAGATTCACACCAATGTAACTGAGAACAGATTCTTGCAGTAAAATACTGTAATGCTCTTCATCCAAGAACCTCAAAGCACTTTACAAACATTAATTAATTCTTACAACACCCCTTTAGATGGGGAAATATTACACTCTTTGTACAGCTGGGTAACTGATAAATCAGGCTTACGATGATCAACAGTTCAATGGAAGAGCTTGAAATAAAGCCCAGTAGTCCAAAGTTCTAGTCCATGCTTTGCCCACTACCCCATACACCCTCTGTCCTGTTGTACCCAGCTGTTCTTGGTTCTCAAAATGCAAGTTCTTCTTCCCTTAGGACTTGCTTAAGAAGCCTATTTCACACGAACACAGCGTAGTAGAAAATAGTGCTGAAAGATGTGTGTAAAAGTGGGAATTAATGGGTGGAAGGAACCCTGGTTGTTTTGGGATTCTGACAAAATAATTGAAACCGTACCAGCGTCGTATATCCTTGTCCTCATTCTTCCCTTGTTGTTAACACCACAACATAAACCACTCTAATGTAGAGAGATCTGAAAGCTAGATTGCAAAAATCGATACTCTTGGCTCTTTTCACGTCTACCAGATTTCCTTTAAAGGGTATTACTCGCTCGTTTTATTTTTTATTTGTTATAAAAGATGAGTTTGTTAGCCTAGCCAATGATAAGCATGTTGCATGGGTTGGAATATTCAAATGGTCTCAATGGTTTGCTTTCAAAGCAGTTCAGCCAATGAAATCTCTCAATACTGATCCATTTGCTTCAGTGGGTTTGGGGGGGTCTTTTCACTGATGTCAGTGGGCATTGGATCAGGTTCTAAAGCCCCAACACAAGAAGGCATCTCTCTTCAGGACAAAAATCCCTTTGAAGTAAATGGAACATGCATAAGCCCTTTCCTGAATTGGGTCTTGAATGCAGAAAGTGTGTGGTTCTGACCTACACTGATGTAATGCCATTGATTTGATAGTAGTTAACAGAGAGAGTTAATTCATGGTATGCCCACATCTTGAATACTGCATCTCAAAAAAGATATATTGGAATTGGAAAAGGTACAGTAAAGGGCAACAAAAAACGATTAGGCGTATGGAACAGCTTCCATATGAAGAGAGATTAATAAAACTTGCACTTTTCAGCTTGGAAAAGAGCTGACTAAGGGGAGATATGATAGAGGTCTATAAAATCATGACTGGTATGGAGAAAGTAAACAAGAAAGTGTTATTTACTCCTCCTTATAACACAAGTACTAGGGGTCACCAAATGAAATTAATAGGCAGCAGGTTTAAAAACAAACAAAATGAAATATTTCTTCACAGAGTCAACCTGTGGAACTCTTTGCCAGAGGATGTTGTGAAGGCCAAGACTATAACAGGGTTCAAAAAAGAACTAGATAAATTCATGGAGAATAGGTCCATCAGTGGCTATTAGACAGGATGGGCAGGGATAGTGTCCCTAGCCTCTGTCTGCCAGAAGCTGGGAATGGGTGACAGGGGTTGGATCACTTGATGATTACCTGTTCTGTTCATTCCCTCTGAAGCATCTGGCACCAGCCACTGTTGGAAGACAGAATCCTGGGTAGATGGATCTTTGGTCTGATCCAATATGGCCGTTCTTATGAGATGAGAGTTGACCTCAGTGTGTGACATAGCTACACTTCAAGTGCTAAGAGTGCAGATCTTCCTCAGACATTGAGTATCTCTTTTAAGTTGGTTTGTGTGTTTTTATTGTAATGGCAGGTAGTTATAAGTTACATGATTTTCATAAATTCAAGAGAGGAGACTTTGACTCTGAACCCTTGGAATTTTTGAGAAGTTGGGGTGTTTTTGAATTCATGGATGCAAACCCTAAAGGTTTTGGTTCCTGAATTCCTGAATTCAGAGCAGCACAGGAATCTTCATGTCTCCATGGCCCATCTTTAATAATTCCCCATGGTTTCCAGATTGCTGACTACAGGTGAAAAAGATCTAAAGCAGCCCCACGAGGTGTCTTCTGGGGGACAGGACCACAGCTCCAGCTCTCAGTGGGAGTAGGCACAGCCTTAAAGAAAAAAAATGGCAGTTGTAGCAATGTAAATGTAGGGGAGCAATGTTGTGGGCTAGATTCTGAGCTGGTGTAAATCGCCACAGTGTCATTACGTGCTGGGGAGATGTGCTGATTAATACCAGTTAAAAAACTGTCTGTCTGTTTTCTGTATGCTGCACTTTCAGATCTCAGGAGCATCCCTCCCTTTTCACAGAGAGACAGTGTTGTGAGTCATGTCCAGGTGGTTATTAATGAATTAATCACATACTGTACGTTTGGTCACTGAGACTTACATTTGTTCTTTGTTGCTTTTCCTCAAGGACATTTCACCCATATCAAAAGTACATGTTTTCTTTGTTAATGGGAAACATAACAGCGGTCTCTTCACTAGTTACTGCAATTGACTGGATGTAGTGTGTTGCCAGTGCCTGCTATTTACAACAGGATGTTTTTCCAGCCCCAGTTGAATTAGTGTTTGCTGTGACATCTGGCAACACATAGTTCTTTATTTTTTGTATTATGGTAATGTTTAGAGGCTCCAACTGAGATCAGGGCCCCATTGTGCTAGGCACTGTACAAACACATAGTGAGAGCCGGTCCTTGACCCAAAGAGCCAACAATCTAAACAGAAAAGACAGTCAAAGGATGAAAGAGAGTACTATTATCCCCATTTTACAGATGAGGCCTGAGGCACAGAGACATTAAATAATTAAATTGAGCCCTGTTCTCTTGAGTCCCAGTTCACAAGACTACCCTTTCTCACTGACATCATATTCCTCCTCCTACATGAAGAGGCACAAGGGGTACAATTTTCAGAAGGACCTGAGTCCCATTTTCAAAAGTGATGTAGGCACTTAGGAGCCTAACTCTCATTGCAAGTCAAAGGCTTTTGACTAAGTCACAAGCCCTTTCAAAAATGTTACCTAATAACTGAGATCTAAACAAAGCAAAGCCTTTTTATTTCGTTATGCTGAACATCACATTAGTTTTATTGTATATTTTACTAATACAATTATAAAATAAATCTCTAGGCTCTTTTAAAGTTTGATATTGAATTTAATGATCTAGAACTAATATGTTTTATTTACCAAGCTGAAAAATGTTGTCTTATACTAGCAGCAGTAATTTATTTCAGTTTACCTTTAGTAATAATGCTCAGATCAACACCACCCTGAGAGCCCTGATGTCCCCAAGCCTATTCCGCATAATGTAAATTCATTGCACTATATTGATAGAACCACTGATGCATTTCAAATGATGCAGATGCATGTGGAGTAAATGAATTATTTATGGGTCACTCTGTGTAAGTGTTAGAACTTTTTAAGTGCTAACACTTTTCACTTTTTAAAAAAGTATGAAATGAGGTGCCACAGTGACAGTCCTGGGGACTGAAGTCACAGCGGTATAGCACAGTTAGCTGGGATTGCAAGTTTCCCCAAACTGCTCCTGTCATGAATTTAGAGGACCAGGGGAGTGACATAGTATGGGACCCACCCAACTCTTGTCAAAGTCAATGGGAGTCCTTCCATTGACTTCAGTGGATGTTGGACAAGTACCTATTGGTGTTGGACTGCTTCCTAAAGGACTGGGAGAATAGTTCATCTCCCTGGCCTAGTCAATCCCTGCCCCTTCTGATCCTAGTTCAGATGGTCTTAAATATGTCCCACTCATCTACTTTTTAAACTAAGTACACTTAGTGTTCTCAGATGTGGGTGCTGGCAGATTAGGACAACATACTTGTCCTGATTCTCCTGTCACTTACAGCAGTGTAAATTAAGCATAACTCTGCTGGCATTAATGCTGATGTGAATCCGGAGGAAGTGGGCAGAGAATCAGGCCTGTTATGTTTTCATTTTTGCTTGGCTCGTCCGCCATCTGAACTCCTAATTAATCAAGTTTTATTTCATTGCATTCTCAAATGTGTTATGCTGAGACGGCTGAAAAGAGACCTCCCCCACCTCTCACCCCACTGTGGCCAATGCTGGAATCCTCATTCACAACAGCCTATTCTTGTTCTACTCCGGTGTGCTTTTTGCCCTTTTGTGTGCAACTGCAATGTTTTCTGATGGATGTATCAAAAAACCACAGGCCCTTTCTTTCACCACAGGGTGAAATCTTAGCTACCAAGTCCATTGTCGTGGTGTCTGCATGTGGGGGTAGAAGTGCTTAAAGGGTTGTGAAAGCCCTGCACTGTAGCAGTTTCAATGTGCTCTAAGGCTTGAAGGGGAAAGAGAAGCAGGTGGGGGAAGGGTCTGAGAGAGGCTACGGGTTCCTCAGTGTTACATTAGCCACAGTCTCCTAGGTAGGGGACGTGCAGGGGTTGCAGCCAGTTTTTGAACCATGGCAGGATTACCAAGATGCCTTGCCCAGGGATTGAGCATTGCGTTCCTTCCATGCCAGCCCTTGTGTAATTGGTTTCATGAGGCTCGTTTACTAGGGTTTTGTAAGTTTGTGTGCACCGGTTAATCAAGGTCTTTAAGCACATGCCTAACTTTCAGTATGTGAGTAGTCCTGTGGAAGTCTGTGGGACTATTCATGTGCTTACAGATAGTTACTATTCATGTGCTTACGTGCCCTACTGAACTCAGGCCTAACACTGCAAAACCAGAATTAATATGGGCCCCTGGTCTGTCCAGCCTGAGCGTCTGCCCCCAAAGCCATGGAGATCATTCATGCTCAGTGCAGGATGTTTCAGAGGGAATCAAAGGACAAGCATATTTACACAGACCACAAGCTCTGATTTGAGACCCCACCCTGGAATGGCTCCTCCATGACTCTCTCTGCAGATTGTGAATTCCTGAGAGCACCAAAAATGAGCCGCAGTGGTTCTCTCCTGGCCTCAGCTTTCTGGGATTTGCCTAAGCACAGCCAAATTGGCCCCTAAACGAGAGAGAGAAAAGCCTGCAATTAGTTGTTTTTGAATGTTCCTTCTCCAATGAAGATAGGATGTGAAGGGAAACATTTCTATCATGCACCTGTTTTGTTTTGTTGCTGCTAAAGAGAAGGAAAGAGGAAATCAATCTGGCCCTCCTGAAAATTAATTTAGTCTGCAGAAGCATGCTGGTGTGAGGCTACAGTCTGTTCTTTCCCTTTAAATGTATCCTAGTGCTCTGCAGGGGAAGGCTGTGCTTCTCTGCAGTGCTAGAAATGTTGTGACGCTACATGTAGCTGTTAAATGGAAAGGCTTTGGGCATCCTTTGGCCAACCACAATTCTGCTTAACACTTGTGTCTTATTGACAGGGCTCCTTCTAGGCAAGTTCCTCTTCCTGGACCATCCGCTCCTAGGCATCATTGCCTTTAACATTATATTGTACCGTAATGTTATTGTTTATAGCTACAGTGTAATAGTGTGCAATGCACTTCACAAAAAATGGCAGGTCCCAGCTCCTCAGAGTTTACAGTCTAAATTAGAACGCAGCAAGGGATGACAATGAGCAAAGAGTGAGTGGGGAAGCTCTGGGGGAAATTGGGACTGCAATAGTAAAAGAAAGGGACATTCCCTTTTTGTGTATGCAGGCCAAGACTTTCAAGCTTAGATGGCTAAAATAGGCACCCAACCCTATACTTAGGTACCTGGTTTTCTGAAGTGTGCTGAACACCCATAACCCCTACTGAGCTCAATGGTTGCTGTTGTGTCTCAGCACCTCTAAAAGTCAGATCACTTATTGAGGTACCTGAGCATGGAGTCAGGTGCTTAACTTTAACTTTAAGCACCTCCATTTGAAGATGTTGGCCTTAGTGTTTTACATTTCGTTACGTAATTGCTTCATACCAGGCTGTGGCATTTAATTTCAAAAGGGGGGACTATACAAAAATGAGGGGGTTAGTTAGACAAAAGTTAAAAGGTACAGTGACTAAAGTGAAATCCCTGCAAGTTGCATGGGCCCTTTTTCAAGACACCATAATAGAGGCCTGTAGCAGGGTGAACCCCTGCTCCTTCCCTGAAGGGGTTAAAAACAGCCCTGGGATAGGGCTGTGGCAGGAGAAAGCAGCCTTTAGGCTGGGCTGATTGGGGGAAGTGGCTGCAGCTGGGGCCACGCCCCAAACTGAACAGGGCCTTATAAGAAGGCCAGGGAAGCTAGACGCACAGACAGTCTCTCTCTGCATTCAGAGGGAGAAGGGCCTGGCTGCAAGGAACTGAGATAAGGTACCTAGGGTGAAGCACGGCTGGGGAAAGGCTGAGGAGCTGGGGAAGCTCCAGCCTAGAAAGCCCCAGGCTGCGGCCTAGCATGGGGCAACTGGTACTGGGGGTTGCAGAGGGCAGCCCAGGGGTAGGCCAAGGCAGCAGGTCCAAACCCCTTTGCCTGTGATGAGTAGGCTGATACTGCAGTCTGCCCCAGAGTGTGGGGCTAGACAATGACTGGCAGTAGCCAATACTGAGGCAAGGTGGGGATATTGGGTGGGGGTTCCCTAAGGAGGGGAGACCCTAAGAGAAAGGGGTTACTGTCAGGGGGCAGCACCCCCATGTAAAAGGGCACCGGGTCCAGGGAGGGATTCGGGCCAGAGGACAGGCGGATCACCGGCCTGCAGAGAGTGCTCCGGATGCTGGAACGAGCTAGTTCCCGGAGTCACCAGCAGGAGGCGCCGCAGGGGTGAGTCAGCCCGTCTACACGTGGTGGAGAATGCGGGCATAGCGGTCCGCCCCTGATACAAGGGGCCAGGGCAAGGACTATGGGACTATTGCCTGGACTTTGAGACGGTGGAGAAAATGAACATGGACTATTATTGGAGAGCCTGTGTGGCCCAGCTCGCCGAGCAGCAAGCACGGCTGCTTCAGCTGCTGCGGGGGCGGGCACACGGACCTCAATGGGGGCCAGGCACTTTGGGCTGGAGGCCAGTGCCAGGGCCTGAAGACTGTTTTGCCTGCGGGCGACGGGGACACTTGAGAAGGGTGTGCCCCTACTGGGTTGGGGCAGAGAGGCCCCACCCAGACAAGACTCCCCCTGTGAAAGTAACAGGGGGGCCCTCAACTTGTTGGGCTTGTGGGGAGCAGGGACACCTAAGGAGAGAGTGCCCCTACAGAGCTCCCAAGGCCCAGGCCAGCCCTGAAGGAAGGGCTAGGGCCTACACAACCAGGACTGGGGCCGTGGCAGGGGGAAGGCACCGAGGGTGCTTCCACTGCCACACCAAGGGCCACATAAAGAGGCATTGCCCCCTAAGACAGAAAGGGGGAGTGCCTGAAACCAAGGCTTGGTCTGGGACTAGCCACCAGGAAGGGGTAGTCAGACCGAGGCCCCTAAGGAGAAAGGGGCTGGGGCAGAGAGGCCCCACCTAAAAAAGGGAACCCACATAGTGGCCAGGAGGGCCAATGTGGGAACCCAAACAGAAATGGGGACCCACGTAGGACTAGGGAGGTCTACAGTGGAAACCCAGACAATGAGAGAAGCAAGCAGGCTGCTCCAAACACTGGAGAGCCTGCAGCAGGAGAGGGATGTCCTGAGGGCCCAGTTGAGGAGAAAGCTGGGCCGATAGGACAACAACACCCCGCCTGCTCCCCCCCGGTGTAGGGGTTCTTGAGATGGGGGGTGTGTAGCAGGGTGAACCCCTGTTCCTTCCCTGAAGGGGTTAAAAACAGCCCTGGGATAGGGCTGTGGCAGGAGAAAGCAGCCTTTAGGCTGGGCTGATTGGGGGAAGTGGCTGCAGCTGGGGCCACACCCCAAACTGAACAGGGCCTTATAAGAAGGCCAGGGAGGCTAGACGCACAGACAGTCTCTCTCTGCATTCAGAGGGAGAAGGGCCTGGCTGCAAGGAACTGAGATAAGGTATCTAGGGTGAAGCAGGGCTGGGGAAAGGCTGAGGAGCTGGGGAAGCTCCAGCCTAGAAAGCCCCAGGCTGCGGCCTAGCATAGGGCAACTGGTACTGGGGGTTGCAGCGGGCAACCCAGGGGTAGGCCAAGGCAGCAGGTCCAAACCCCTTTGCCTGTGATGAGTAGGCTGATACTGCAGTCTGCCCCAGAGTGTGGGGCTAGACAATGACTGGCAGTAGCCAATACTGAGGCAAGGTGGGGATATTGGGTGGGGGTTCCCTAAGGAGGGGAGACCCTAAGAGAAAGGGGTTACTGCCAGGGGGCAGCACCCCCATGTAAAAGGGCACCGGGTCCAGGGAGGGATTCGGGCCAGAGGACAGGCGGATCACCGGCCTGCAGAGAGTGCTCCGGATGCTGGAACGAGCTAGTTCCCGGAGTCGCCAGCAGGAGGCGCCGCGGGAGTGAGTCCAACCCGTCTACAAGGCCCAACTTCAATGTATACCCCAAATTAAAAAACACAGTAAAAGAACTAAAAAAGAGCCACCGTGGCTTAACAACCATGTAAAAGAAGCAGTGAGAGATAAAAAGACTTCCTTTAAAAGGTGGAAGTCAAATCCTAGTGAGGCAAATAGAAAGGAACACAAACACTGCCAACTTAAGTGCAAGAGTGTAATAAGAAAAGCCAAAGAGGAGTTTGAAGAATGACTAGCCAAAAACTCAAAAGGTAATAACAAAATGTTTTTTAAGTACATCAGAAGCAGGAAGCCAGCTAAACAACCAGTGGGGCCCCTTGACGATCAGAATACAAAAGGAGTGCTTAAAGATGATAAAGTCATTGCGGAGAAACTAAATGGATTCTTTGCTTCAGTCTTCACGGCTGAGGATGTTAGGGAGATTCCCAAACCTGAGCTGGCTTTTGTAGGTGACAAATCTGCGGAACTGTCACAGATTGAAGTGTCACTAGAGGAGGTTTTGGAATTAATTGATAAACTCAACATTAACAAGTCACCGGGACCAGATGGCATTCACCCAAGAGTTCTGAAAGAACTCAAATGTGAAGTTGCGGAACTATTAACTAAGGTTTGTAACCTGTCCTTTAAATCGGCTTCGGTACCCAATGACTGGAAGTTAGCTAATGTAACGCCAATATTTAAAAAGGGCTCTAGGGGTGATCCCGGCAATTACAGACCGGTAAGTCTAACGTCGGTACCGGGCAAATTAGTTGAAACAATAGTAAAGAATAAAATTGTCAGACACATAGAAAAACATAAACTCTTGAGCAATAGTCAACATGGTTTCCGTAAAGGGAAATCGTGTCTTACTAATCTATTAGAGTTCTCTGAAGGGGTCAACAAACATGTGGACAAGGGGGATCCGGTGGACATAGTGTACTTGGATTTCCAGAAAGCCTTTGACAAGGTCCCTCACCAAAGGCTCTTACGTAAATTAAGCTGTCATGGGATAAAAGGGAAGGTCCTTTCATGGATTGAGAACTGGTTAAAGGACAGGGAACAAAGGGTAGGAATTAATGGTAAATTCTCAGAATGGAGAGGGGTAACTAGTGGTGTTCCCCAAGGGTCAGTCCTAGGACCAATCCTATTCAATTTATTCATAAATGATCTGGAGAAAGGGGTAAACAGTGAGGTGACAAAGTTTGCAGATGATACTAAACTGCTCAAGATAGTTAAGACCAAAGCAGATTGTGAAGAACTTCAAAAAGATCTCACAAAACTAAATGATTGGGCAACAAAATGGCAAATGAAATTTAATGTGGATAAATGTAAAGTAATGCACATTGGAAAAAATAACCCCAACTATACATACAACATGATGGGAGCTAATTTAGCTACAACGAGTCAGGAAAAAGATCTTGGAGTCATCGTGGATAGTTCTCTGAAGATGTCCACGCAGTGTGCAGAGGCGGTCAGAAAAGCAAACAGGATGTTAGGAATCATTAAAAAGGGGATAGAAAATAAGACTGAGAATATATTATTGCCCTTATATAAATCCATGGTACTCCCACATCTCGAATACTGTGTACAGATGTGGTCTCCTCACCTCAAAAAAGATATTCTAGCACTAGAAAAAGTTCAGAAAAGGGCAACTAAAATGATTAGGGGTTTGGAGAGGGTCCCATATGAGGAAAGATTAAAGAGGCTAGGACTCTTCAGCTTGGAAAAGAGAAGACTAAGGGGGGATATGATAGAGGTATATAAAATCATGAGTGATGTTGAGAAAGTGGATAAGGAAAAGTTATTTACTTATTCCCATAATACAAGAACTAGGGGTCACCAAATGAAATTAATAGGCAACAGGTTTAAAACAAAAGGAAGTTCTTCTTCACGCAGCGCACAGTCAACTTGTGGAACTCCTTACCTGAGGAGGTTGTGAAGGCTAGGACTATAACAATGTTTAAAAGGGGACTGGATAAATTCATGGTGGCTAAGTCCATAAATGGCTATTAGCTAGGATGGGTAAGAATGGTGTCCCTAACCTCTGTTCGTCAGAGGATGGAGATGGATGGCAGGAGAGAGATCACTTGATCATTGCCTGTTAGTTTCACTCCCTCTGGGGCACCTGGCGTTGGCCACTGTCGGTAGACAGATACTGGGCTAGATGGACCTTTGGTCTGACCCGGTACGGCCATTCTTATGTTCTTATGTTAAGGGTGAAGGTCAGCTTTGAAAGGCTGGATGAAAGGAGTGACTGAGGAGGGATTTGGAGGAGAGCAGTATTGCATGGTGTGAGAAGAAATTGCAGAAGGACCAGAGAAGTTGTGAAGATGCTCTGCACTGACAAAGCCGAGGGTGTGGATGACCTTGTAAACTGGAGTAATAGTAATAGGATGAAATTTAATAGTGAAAAATGCAAGGTCATGCATTTAGGGATTAATAACAAGAATTTTGGTTATAAATTGGGGACACATCAGTTGGAAGTAACAGAGGAGGAGAAGGACCTCGGAGTATTGGTTGATCACAGGAGGACTATGAGCCGCCAATGTCATATGACCATTAAAAAAGCTAATGCGGTCTTGAGATGCATCAGGCAAGGTACTTCCAGTAAAGATAAGGAGGTGTTAGTACCGTTATATAAGGCACTGGTGAGACCTCATCTAGAATACTGTGTCTCCCATGTTTAAGAAGGATGAATTCAAACTGGAACAGGTAAAGAGAAGGGCTACTAGGATGATCCGAGGAATGGAAAACCTGTCTTATGAAAGGAGACTGAAAGAGCTTGGCTTGTTTAGCCTAACCAAAAGAAGGCTGAGGGGAGATATGATTGCTCTTTATAAATATATCAGAGGGATAAATATCAGGGAGGGAGAGGAATTATTTAAGCTTGGTACCAATGTGAACACAAGAACAAATGGATATAAACTGGATATTAGGAAGTTTAGACTTGAAATTAGACGAAGGTTTCTAACCATTAGAGGAGTGAAGTTCTGGAAGAGCCTTCCAAGGGGAGTAGTGGGGACAAAAGACATATCTGGCTTCAAGACTAAGCTTGATAAGTTCATGGAGGGGATGGTATAATGGGATAGCCTAATTTTGGCAATTAAATGATCTTTGATTATTAGCAGGGTTGGGAAGGAATTTTCCTCCAGGGCAGATTGGCAGAGGCCCTGGAGGTTTTTTGCCTTCCTCTGCAGCATGGGGCATGGGTTACTTGCTGGAGGATTCTGTGCATCTTGAGGTCTTTAAACCATGATTTGAGGACTTCAGTAACTCAGACATAGGTTAGGGGTTTGATACAGGAGTGGGTGGGTGAGATTCTGTGGCCTGCGTTGTGCAGGAGGTCAGACTAGATGATCATAATGGTCCCTTCTGACCTTAAAGTCTATGAGTGTATGAATAGGGAACAGGGGGAAATGTAGGCAGGGCCAGAGCTTTGCAAGACCTTGGCGGTGAGGAAGAGGAGCGAAAAAGTGAAATACTGAAGGAGATTAGAAAGCAGTGCAGGGTTGGCAGAACAGTGGGGCAGAAAAGATGTTTTAGGCTTCAGCTGGTTGGATAGGTTAATGGGGAGCAATGTGGGTATCAGAGCCAGGAAAAGAGAGGTTGGTCTAAAGCATTACCTAGAGAGCTTTATGAACCTTTGCCTGGCCTTCCATCCTGGACACTGTTAATACCCACTTTCCCTAGCAACCCATTGATAGCCTGGCCTTGCTCCCATTGAAGTCACTGGCAGGATTCCTATCGATTTCAACAGGAGGAAGATCTGAATACATACATTTCCTTAACACAAAGAGACAAGGTGGGTGAGTTCACATCTTTCATTGGGCCAACTTCCATTGGGGAAAGAGACAAGCTTTCGAGCTCTTTCTCCAACAGAAGTTATTGCACCCACTTTTTCTCTCTCAGCTCCTGGGACCAACACGGCTACAATGCTGCAGTCAACACAGGGAGACAGAAAGGTGACTCCTCCTTGGGGCAGTGCTACAGGTGGGGTCAGCAAGCAGGATTTCTACACTTGTTACAGCTGTCAGGCATGCAAAAGTAATTACCCTGTTTCCCCTCACTAAGCAAAATTAGTGCTTTCCTCTCAAACTAACACTCATGCATACCTCCTGCTGTGATAGTGCCTCTGAGCGAGCAATGGGTGTCAGGAGAACATTTTGAAATGGTACAGATGTGGACTCCAGGAGGGCTGCTTTTGCATTGTAAGTTTGCTCACAGGTTTGAGGTACAGATCCATGAAAATTAAATGTGTGCTCTCCCTTTCTGTTCCTCCTCATCATCCGTCATCTTCTACCTTGTCACCCAAACTACATTTCCATCCTTTTTATAACATGATGTGTGGCAGCACAGAACGGGTCCAGACAACATCAAGATTATGGCCTGCTAGTGTTAGTGGCTAACACATAGCTGTTGGGGGTAGTGCTTTATCTCTGTCAAGTGACAGATGGACAGAAGTATTGCTATTGCCCCATTCTCCAAGGGAGCCTCTTTAGAAATAGGATAACAGTGGGGGTAGGAATGGCACACTGCTATGCAGAGCTACTCCATTTGTGGGAGACTTTCAAAGATGCAGCTCCCATGCATTCGTTTACCCCCTATAACACCACAAATTCAACATATGTGCTTAAGAATCTGCAACCAGTTAAAAGACAGGGCCTGATTCTCCTCTTACTTATGGTTGTTTACATCAAGAGTTGCTCCTTTTGAAGGCAATGCAATTATACTGGTTTTGCACTGGTATAACTGGGAAAGGAATCAGGCTTAATCTATCTGATGTATAATTTTAGAAGTCTGTGTGACTAATTGCCTGCACAATGGGAGTGCCTGATTTGCATGTGCATTTACCAGGTTTACACATGCAAATCAGATGATTGTGTTTGTGGTTGGTATTCACGCTAATTATATGCCTAACTTCTTTAGAAAAAATCAGGTCCATGACCAGCTAATTTGGATACACTGTATCGAGCTAACAAATAGCCATTTGAGCCACCTTGTCCCAACATATCAGAGTCTATATCATAATGGCAACTGGTGCTATTTAACATCAACTTTTGAACAGGTCAGTATCAGGGTGCAGAACTGCTTCTGAAAGGGATATGAACAATGACAAAGTCTTATAACTTAGAAGTTATTGCGGCTCTTGTAAGACGGCGGGTCAACGCACCAACCAGCGTTAGGGTTGCCAACTTTCTACTCACACAAAACCAAACACCTTTGCCCCACCCCCACCCCTACCCCTCCCTTCCTCTGAGGCCCCCTCATTCCCTGCCCCTTCTCAAAGGCCCCACCCCCTGCTCACTCTATTCCCACCCCCCAATCACTTGCTCTCCCCACCCTCACTCGCTCATTTTCACCGGGCTGACTCAGGGGGCTGGGGTGCGGGAGGGGGTGCCGGTTCCAGGGTGTGGCCAGAAGTGAGGGGTTCAGGGTGCGGGAGGTGGTTCTGGGCTGGGGCAGGGGGTTGGAGTGTGGGGGAGTGAGGGCTCTGGCTGGGGGTGCAGACTCTGGGGTGGGGCTGGGGATGAGGAGTTGAGGGTGTAGGAGTGTGCTCTGGGCTGGAACTGAAGGGTTCGGTGGGCAGGAGGGGGATATGGGCTGGGGCAAGGGGAGTGAGGGCTCTGGCTGGGGGTGAGGGGTTTGGGGTGAGGCTGGGGATGAGGGATTGGGGGTGTAGGAGTGTGCGCTGGGCTGGAACTGAAGGGTTCGATGGGCAGGAGGGGGGTATGGGCTGGGGCAAGGGGAGGGGAGTGAGGGCTCCGGTTGGGAGTGCGGGCTCTGGGGTGGGGCTGGGGATGAGAGGTTTGTGGTGCCAACCACGTTAGCCCACAGCTATCATCTTGAGTGGAGCTTTCCAGAAATGTCTATGTTTACAGCAGCCGAAAGGCTCCTTTAAGGTGACCCCAAGCTTTGTAGGGAACATTAGTTAGTAACTTAACCATGTTGCCCTAAAGAAGCTCCCAAGTTCTTCACCCCTCTCCGCTTAGAATCATAGAATATCAGGGTTGGAAGAGACCTCAGGAGGTATCTAGTCCAATCCCCTGCTCAAAGCAGGACCAACCCCAACTAAATCATCCCAGCCAGGGCTTTGTCAAGCCTGACCTTAAAAACCTCTAAGGATGGAGATTCCACCACCTCCCTAGGTAACCCATTCCAGTGCTTCACCACCTTCCTAGTGAAGTAATGTTTCCTAATATCTGACTTAGACCTCCCCCACTCCAACTTGAGACCATTGCTCCTTGTTCTGTCATCTGCCACCACTGAGAACAGCCAAGCTCTATCCTCTTTGGAACCCCCTCTTCAGGTAGTTGAAGGCTGCTATCAAATCCCCCCTCACTCTTCCCTTCTGCAGACTAAACAAGCCCAGTTTCCTCAGCCTCTCCTCATAAGTCATGTGCCCCAACCCCCTAATCATTTTCCTTGCCCTCCGCTGGACTCTCTCCAATTTGTCCACATCCTTTCTGTAGTATGGGGCCCAAAACTGGATGCAATACTCCAGGTGTGGCCTCACCAGTCTGAATAGAGGGGAATAATCACTTCCCTCAATCTCCTGGCAATGCTCCTACTAATGTAGCCCAGTATGCCATTCGCCTTGGCAATAGCTTCTCATCCACTGTAATCCCCAGGTCCTTTTCTGCAGAACTGCTGTTTAGCCAATCAGTCCCCAGCCTGTAGCAGTGCATGGGATTCTTCCATCCTAAGTGCAGGACTCTGCGCTTGTCCTTGTTGAACCACATCAGATTTCTTTTGGCCCGAACCTCCAATTTGTCTAGGTCACTCTGGACCCTATTCCTACCCTCCAGCGAATCTACCTCTCCCCACAGCTTAGTGTCATCCGCTAACTTGCTGAGTGTGCAATCTATCCCATCATCCAGATCATTAATAAAGATGTTGAACAAAACCGGCCCCAGGACCAACCCTTGGGGCACTCCGCTTGATACCGGCTGCCAACTAGACATCAAGCCGTTGATTACTGCTGATTAGATCGACAATCTAGCCATCTTTCTATCCACCTTATAGTCCATTCATCCAATCCATACTTTTTTAACTTGCTGGCAAGAATTCTGTGGGAGACCGTATCAAAAGCTTTGCTAAAGTCAAGATATATCACAACCACTGCTTTCCCCATATCCACAGAGCCAGTTATCTCATCATAGAAGGCAATCAGGTTGGTCAGGCATGACTTGCCCTTGGTGAATCCATGCTGACTGTTCCTGATCACCTTCCTCTCCTCAACTCTTGATTCCCTGCTGGAATTCAGACTTGGCCCAAATAATATTTTCCAGGCCTAATTGCATTTATTGAGCAAGCACTTCTAATTGCACATGCAGACAAGTGGAAGAGTGCAGTACATATTCCTCCACTTGCCCTGTGCTGTAAAATATTAATTTCATAATAATTCAGCAATGGGGAATACCATACTCCTGGTAATTAAACTTTATATCAGATATTTGTAATTGAAAATGTGCTGGGTAAAGACTTATTCATCTACCAAAGAAAGTCTCTTGTGACTTTCGGATCTCTTGATTGTAATGATGCTCAATAGCTTAATGATATAAGCCAGAATGTAACTCTTCCCCCCATCCCCCATGAGACACTATGTTGGATTTACATCATTCATTACAGGAAACTGCAGGAATTTAGAATCAAAAGAACATCACAGACTAATTAAACGTAATCCAGCCTCTCAAAATGTGAGCCCACAAATCTCTCATATCTGTGAAGAATAAATTAAGAGTAGGAAAGAAGCACTAAGATGTCATGATAATTAGAGTAACAGAGGGTAGCCGTGTTAGTCTGTACCCACAAAAACAACAAGGAGTCCGGTGGCACCTTAAAGACTGACAAATAACAATAACAAATAAATCTGTTAGTCTTTAAGGTGCCACCTGACTCCTTGTTATGATAATTAGAAGCAAGAGTTCCCTTAATATACCAGTAGTTAACCTGACCCAGAAGAAGAGCCAAAAGATTTTCAAGTTGCATTGCATTAGAATTCAAGACTATATGTCTCAAGACCTACTGTTTACATTGCATCACATAAAAAGTTGGCATAATACCACATAGTATCATACAATCTAGTACATCGTTCTGCCCTTCCCAGTTAGAGTGCCTGTTAGTTTCTGGGTAGAGATCAAGGTCTTGGTTCATAAACTACTTAGGAACCGGTTATCTCAATGTAAGGGGGAATCCCAGCTAGATGATAAAATAATCTTGTGGTGGTCCCAGAATGGAAAAGGGGATCTTTGAGGTAGGGAGAAATGGTGATTTAGTGTAATGTCTCCTACAAAATTGACTTCTGTTCTACTTCATGTAGTATCCATACCTTTTAAATAGCCCTATAATTCTTGCACTCATTTATATGAAATATTCTCATTATTTTGTAATGTTTTGGTGTTTGACACTCATTCAGATTATTTGAAGCAAAATGTGTAGAGTTACTTAGAATAAAACTTAACATGTTCTTTGTTGGATCTAAAGGACAAAGTAAAACTTGGCATTCATTCAGGATGCGGGAACAATTTGTATGGGGTGGGGGTTGTGAGAGCTATTGAACCAAACTGTAAACCCTCCATATGATGGAAACCACTTCTAGCCACCCCTCGTTCCAGCACCTATTTTAGAAAACTAAAAAACAAAACTACCGCTGTCCTTTTAAGGGGATGGGAGAAGTGAAATAAAATGCAGTGACAAACTCCTGCTGGAGAGGCTACTGCCCAAAGCTTTTAATTGGCTGAGAGAAAGAGACCTGAATTTTAAAAGCAAAATTGTGATGTGTTTCAGTGTGGCCAGAAAGAGAGCTGGCATGTACAGTGTTGCAAACTCTCATGATTTTATTGTGAACCTCTTGATATTTCATGTTTTACTTAAAGGCCCCAACTCCTGGAGTCAAGTGACAGCTTGAGAATCCTGGTTTTCATTTAAAAAATGTAAGTTCGTAGCCCTCGTGATTACAGAGAAAAGCTTGAAAATGTGACCAGAGGGCACTAGAATGGTTGAAAAATGAGAATACAAATGAAAAGAATGTGATATTTTATTTTTCAAACTCATGATTTTTAAGCCCATCTCATGATTTTTGAGGGAGCCTGACTCATGATTCTTTACTGTTGGGGGCTGGGAGTATTGCAGGAAGTCAGCCTCAAAGCATGTTTGATTTCTAGAGTGAGCAGACCACATAAGAGACATAATAACAGTGAAGAAAATCTAGGAGAAAGGCAGTGTTGCATGCTGAAGCAAAACATGGCAATGTTCCAGACTTGCCATGGGGCTTAAGTCACATTGAACGCCTTTTCAGACTCTCATTTACCCTTGGTTGCTGTGTGGAAGACTGTTACATTTTCTATCCATTCCATGAACATTAAAAACATTCCTTCCCCTCTCGCCCAGTCCTTCAGCTGGTTGTTCTGTGTTCTCACCATTTTATATCGTATTGACATAGTTGAAGTGAACTTATGATCTTCATCCAATCCCTAGCAGACCAGTGCCTGTATAGAAACCCCACTGCCACAACTGGCACTAATGGAACAACCTGTTGGCTGTGTCAGCAGGGACCGGAGACCATGGAGACTGAACTGTCATGTCATCGATAGCATAGCTAGGGTTGAAGCACATTAGCAGGGCAATATGTTAAAACCTTCACTGCTGTTGCTGTTTATTGCACCATTTGATTTATTTATATTAATAAATTTAACATTTTGTGGAAGATTTATACATAAACCAAGGCCCTTATTATTCATTTGGAAGGCGCTTTCCTTTCGTCGCTTTCATTCCAGAGGGCAGGATTGATTCTGTTATTAAAATTGGTTCCTTACATTAAAAAAAAAAAAAATCTGTAAATGCAGTTCTGGGTGTGGATGGGCGTGTGGGTGGGTGGGTGGAATTTTTAGTCCTCCTTCCAGGTTCTGTTCCAAGGGAGACAAGTGCAAACAAGTCCTTTGTGCCTTTTCCTGCAGTCCTTACTCAGGCAAAATTCCAGTTGAAACCAGTACTCAACCAGATGGAGAATCTAGGATATTGCTATGACAACACTAATCAATTAAACTTGATTCTTTCTGTGTTTTCATGCAGCAAGGGATGTAGAAAAAAATTGTGAGAAGTCTAATTTATGTAGGAATCAGCCACCAAGATATTAATTAGTCTTTTTTTCCTTCCGTACCCCCCATTTTTTCCTGATGGGAGCATTCTCATGAAAATGTCCATTCCATGCAGATGTGGGCATAAAAAAGGAGAGATGTGGTGTTGGAATTCTGTGGCCCCACATTCGGTTTTTGTCACTTTCGGGCAGGCAATTGAAAACATCTTATAAATGTGCTGTGCCAATCTAAACAGCAAGCAAGATGATAGGCTGTTAAGAAAGAGTGTGAGAGAATAATACTGAGAATATAATGCTGTCATCTAAATTGGTAGGACACACTCACCTTGCTCATAAACTACACTGGGTTTGGGTCAGCCATCTAAAAAGGATACATTGTAGCAGACATAGAAAAGGTAAAGAGAAGGGTAAAGACAATGATAAAGGCATGTAAAGGCATCCATATACAGAGAGATTTAAAAGATTACACCAATTTAGTTTGGAATGGAGATGAATAAGAGGTGACATAATAGAGATGTTGAAAATAAAGAATGGTATAGAGAAGGTCAGAGCTTATCATAATACAGCCATTCAGTAATGATAATGCAGCCCATTTAAAACAGTTCAAAGGAGATCCTTTTTTACACAGTACAAAGTTAACCCCTGGAACTCATTTCCACAAGGTCTTATTGAGACCAAGAGTTTAGCAGGACTCAAAAAAGGATTGTGTTTTTTTTTTAACATAATGTTATCCACCACATTTAAACGACATGTGATCAGAATTATAAACAATGTAATCCCTCATTCTTCAGTACATAAACCAATGAGTTTGCCTGTGATTAGGAAGGAACGTCTCTGGTAAGTGTGTTATTTCATAATAGTCTATTATAGGGGTTTATACCTCTGAAGCTGGTACCTGCCACTGCAGGATACCAAAAGTGATTGATCTTTGATCTGATGGGCTAAAGCATTTCCTATGCGAGAGGAGGGGGTTTGTGCAGTAGAGAAATTTGAGGGGTCAAAGGAGAAGAAAACCTTTTAGTTCATGCTATTTTTTCCCTCCGTAGTTGCTGTTCAGTTTAAAATTAATTTGTGTGTTTGTATAATCCCAAACTACTACTCCCAGTGTGCATTACCTCGCACTTGTTCATGCTGATCCTCGGGTGCCATCATGCTCCCCACTTGCCTTTCTTTGCTAGGTCCTCTGCCCCAGGTCATATTCAATTAGTTAGCATCTTTCTTTGCATTTCTCTGATGGTCCTGTTGACTCTGTAGAAGAGTGCCCTCTTGTGGCCAATCCGACATCAATCCATTTCCATAGGCGGTTTAACGAAAATGTGTAGGTTGTTGAATAAAGTGCCTGCCTTGCATCTCAAAGGCATTACGTTCAAATCTTTTGGCAGCTGAGGTGTTTGGTTTTTTTAAATTTATTTATAAACAGACTCAGATATTGTGGTGATCAGTGCTAGACATACCTTGAAAGGGATCATCCAATACTGCACTCAGGGATAATGAAAACGGTAATGCAGAGCTATAGGCACAATCTAATTTGCTTGTTAATATTCAAACATTGCCTTCAATCTGTACGGCAGCTGCAGCGCCCTGCCGGCCGAAACACGAACAGAAAGAGCAAAACTTCTTTTAACTGGCTTTGTGCTCTAGCAGGACTGCTAACATCTTTAATACAGTTGGGAGCAGAGGGAAAGAGATAAGGAAACGCACAGGGGGATTAAGAGAGCCAGCCGTGGGGTCACATTTTAATGAAAATTTATTCATAGATTCTGTTTCTTCTCGGTGTCAAATGGATTATTACATTTATGGGTAACACTTAGGGTCACATGCTCCCCTGTGTGAAGCCAAGCGAAATGAGGCAGATAAGCCCCCATGCATTCGGGAGGGAAGAGCAATGTCCCAGAGTGATGCTCACACCAACATCAGACTGTTGGAGTCTCTCTGCATGAGAACTGTGTGGGACTGGGGAAGTGTGAAAGGGAGCAGCCACTACAGGGTGTCCTTGCCTAGGAGATTACCTGCATAGGGTAAGGCTGACCCATGGACTGAGTGCCGTTTAGTTTCTGGGTGGAGATCAAAGTGTTGGTTTTAACCTAGATTGCCCTAAATGATTTAGGGCCTGGTTACCTGAGGGACAGCTTCTCCTCCCATGTCATAGCACCATGTCTGGGATCTGCAGAGGCACTTGAGCTGAGCACACCCTAGTTATAAAGGGAGGGGCCCTGTGCCAGGGCATTTCCAGGCAGATTCCTCGGCTCTGGAACTTCCTGTCTGTGCTTGGTGCGCCGGCGTTGGTTCACCACAAAACTCACCTTCCCCCCGGGGGTTTTGGGAGGTTTGTGTATGGTTAGAGGTGGTTTTTGCTGCTGTTATTTTGGGGAGATTTTATATTGACCTGGATAGTTTGGGTTGGGTTGGGCAGTTTATGGGTGTGTTGTGGAGGGATTTTTGTTTGTATACTTTTTGTCTACGGCACAGGGTCCACCCTCTTGTGCCTGTGCCAGCTGGTTAAATAAATAGTCCTCTCACCTTCTTCAGTGCTTCACCCTTGTGTCTTTATTAATAGGGTCTGCTGGCCCATTGTCTCCTCCCAGGCTGACCTCCTGACTGAGCTCTCAGCCCAGCTGCTGGCATTTAACTCAAGTCATTGCTGTGAGTCAGCCCTCATTAGGGGCTCCAACTGGGCCCTCTGCTGGCTGCCGGAGCCCCTGCACTTGGCCACCTTACCAAAAAGTAGGGCTTAGCCAGCATTTCAGGCAGGCATTCAAGGGGTGTACCCCTGCCCTGCCACCATCAATTTTAAATATTTTGTACGTGCTGTCATATTGCAACAGCAGCTAGAGCCAGGGTAGAGGCACTTCAGTGAAACTGAAATCAGTTCCCTATTTCTCACCCAGATCTTTAGAGAGCACAGCTTTACCAAAGATGGACACACCTGAGCTACAAAGCTGGGATCCCCATCCAAACCAGAGCTGTTCTGACCTAGGGGATTGGTTCAGACCCTTATTGCTAGCTGCAGAATCTGGTTCTTAATCCGGAACTCCGTCTCATCAGATTTTGGGTTTAAGACTTGGGTTTGGGCCCAGCTCTTCTCTGTATCTGGACAAACTAATCTTTTTCTAACTTGGATTTTCCAGGATTTGGGATCAGACAAAAGTTATAAAGAGAATTTTGTATCTGATTTGTATTTTTTTTTCTAGGAGGCCTCAGCCTGTCTTTTAACCTTGGACATGTAAATTTAAAGGGCTGCTAGATGCATGTAGGTGGGGGGAATCTTTTCACCTTTAATTTGCCTGGGATAGAATTGTGTTTTCCTTGAATGCTGCCACAGAAAAAGCATCAGATTGTTGCAGTGGGTATGAGCTGCACTGAAGTGATGAATGATTAAAACTGCTTCTTGCATAATAAAGCACCCTCTGTCATGTTGTGCTAACTTAATGTACCAATGCAGTGTGATATTCAGCAGTTAGCTAAATTACAGTAAATCACCTATTTAGAAAAGTTTTTGTCTTAGCTCTTCATGCTAGAAGTGCTAAAGGCAGTAAAACGATAATGAGCCATAATGCCAGAAAGATAAAAATGAGTTTCCTCTTGGAATTAATGGCTATACTCCTGTTGTTATAGGCAAGCTGTTCCCTGTTCCTAGCTGCTTCCTTACAGCAGTGTCCGGGAGTATATTAAACGGTAGCTTATTTCTGAACTGCTGAGTAACAGCCCTCAAAGAAAAGTGCTTGTTGGTGGAGAACGGAGCTGAGTTCAGGCTGGAGAATGGTGTTCCTATAGAGCTGCATGAGTGGGCGCACCTCTGTATGCCATGGAGGCCGGCTCCATTGGACTGGTTCTGTAGCAATACTCATGAGGAAGGTAAAAATGTGGGTGTCTCAAGGGTGTGCCTAGGCTGGGAGCTAGAAGTCCCCTGGTACATAGGTTCTCTTATTTCCTCATCCCCCACTGCAGAGCAGCTTTGGTGCCACCCCAAAGACTGGGTAGATGGGAGG